>NC_086450.1:15872729-15887729 GCF_028390025.1 Pseudophryne corroboree
TTAGATGTAACCTACTAGAATAAGAGATATCAGGGGTTAAACATAACAAATGATTGGACGTCCCATATCATCAGATAGTTACTTCTTATCTTAAGGATGTATAAATATCATATTTCCAAAATGTACTCTATTTTAACCAGAATAATGAACCTGACTCAACAACCCAGAAAGGAGACTATATCGATGTTCTCATTGAGACCAATCGGATGTAGAGTATTCAGTGTGTAGATCCAATATGACTCTCGTTTGGCTAATATTAGATCTCTATCTCCTCCTCTTATATCTGATTTAATATGTTCTAATACTGTGAAAGTCAGCCCGGTCACATTTGATTGATGAACTTCCGCAAAGTGTCGGGGCAGGCTGTGTGACATCATTTTATTTTTAATGTTCCTCAGATGTTCCTGGACTCTGATTTTTAGTCTACGTTTCGTTTTGCCGACATAGGACAGACCACAAGGGCAATTTATTTTATAGATCACGTATTCAGTCATACAAGTTACCCGATCTTTCAAAGAGTGTAGACTACCATTATCCAGTATTATTTTCACATTAGCCTTTTGCATATATTTGCAACAGATACAGTGGGTGCATGGAAAACAACCCCATTTATTGCCCAAAAGGAAATCCTTTGGAGTATTAGTAGGTTTCTCCACTTTAAGGGTGCTCGGTGCTATCATACTTTTTAAATTTGGAGCACGTTTAAAGACTAACCTTGGTCTATCTAGTAGAGTGGGTCCTAAAATGGGGTCTTTCTGTAATATATTCCAATGTTTTTTTATTATTTTATTTATTTTATTAGCATCCTTACTGAACTGAGTGACAAAAGGTCTAGATTGGCCCATACTTTGGGAAGTGGGTTTTTTTCCTCTTATTAGTTCGACCCTAGATCTTTTGGAAGCTTTCCATCTGGCTTCGTTCAAGAAATTAATGTTATATCCCCTTTCAATGAATCTATTATATAGGATGGTTGACTGTTCCCAATAGCTATTGATATCACTACAGTTTTTACGGATCCTGAAGAATTGAGAGTAAGGTACCCCATTCTTCCAAACAGAATGATGACAACTGTCACTAGGTATGTAACTGTTTGCGTCGACAGATTTGAAATGAGTCTTAGTAGTGACTCCTTCTAAATTATGTTCCATCAATTCAAGATCCAAGTAGTCAATGGAGGTGGGGTCTGTTTTAAAGGTAAATTTTAAATTATAGTCATTCTTATTCAGATGATCCATAAATTTTGTGATACTTTCTAAATCCCCCTGCCAAATGAATAGCAGATCATCAATATATCTCTTATATAGTTTTATGTTCACTTTTTCGAATTCTGTATTATATATAAACTTATTTTCCCACTCACCCATCAACAAATTAGCATAAGAGGGGGCAAACTTGGTCCCCATCGCGGTACCCTGTTTTTGTAAAAAATAGGTACCGTTGAATTCAAAAAAGTTATGTTCTAAAATGAACTTAATACAATCGATTATGAAGATAACCTCTAGAGGAGAATTACTGGGGTCATTTTCAAGGGCGTGTCGGACAGCTTCTATTCCTCTATCATGAGGGATAGAGGAATAGAGGGCCTGTACGTCCACAGTTAACCACCTATTGTTGGTGGACCATTGGCAATTTTCAACCAATCTTAATACACTAGTGGAGTCTTTAAGATGTGATTTATTAAGCTGAACATAGGGCTGTAATTTCAAATCTATATAATGCGAAAGGTTGGAGGTTAAAGAGTTCACTCCTGCAATAATAGGACGCCCCGGTGGATTCTCTTTGTTTTTGTGTACTTTTGGCAATTGATAGAATATGGGCATAACCGGGAATTTTTTATACAAGTAATCAAATTCATCTTTACAGATTAGACTATTATTCTATTATTAGTCAGAAGTTTATATAATAATTCCTGAAACTCTGCAGAGGGGTCGTTAGCAAGTTTGGTATAGGTAAATTCGTCATCTAATATATTGTACGATTCCTTCAGATATAACGACTTGTCTTGGAGAACTACTGCACCCCCCTTATCAGCTGATTTAATTATTATATTAGGGTCTTTGGATAAATTCTTAATGGCGTTCTTTTCTAACGGTGTGATATTGTTGTTATATTTACTATTATAAGATTTGATTTTTCTGAAGTCATCTCTAACGGAATCATAGAATATATCAACGTGACTTCCACGAGACTCTACAGGGTAAAACTTCGAGGGGAGAGAGACAAGAGGCCTTTCCTTGGGTTCATATGATAACTTCGGGACCGGATTTTTAAGGAAATGTCTCTGTACTGTCAGATTTCTTACATATCTATTTAGATCGATAAAAAGATTAAATTTATCTGTACCCCTATTGGGTGCAAATTTTAGTCCTTTAGTTAGTACCGACTTAGTACCGACCTATGATTGTGTGTGTGTGTATCCATATATATACATAAACATATATATATATATATATATATATATACTGTATGTATTGTGTGTGTGTACAGCATTTTCAGGGTCACCTCAGTCTGCACCCAGCTCCGCCACCCTACCTGGTCTGTCTCTAGCTCTACTCTCTCTCTATCCGCTACTCCCATAGCGCTCCCATCGCCGCTGCGTCCCGCTCTCTGAGTATGTACACTAAGTGGGGATCCGATTACCCGGGGTAAAACATCGGTAGCAAAAAAATTTACTTTTTTTTCATGTTCTTTCCCGATGTTGCGGGATATCCAATTAGAATCGCCCCCCAAAATATATTTTCTTAGGAAAAGACATAGATTATGTGAAACCTGTGTGTTTTCTCCAGCCACAGCCCTGTTTTCACAAGTTAACGGGTCTGCCTTTTGGGGATTTGGGATCTGCCTAAGGCAGGTATAACAGAATCCCTGATAAGCCGTGGCTTGTGCTGGCTTTCCAGGGCTAATTGGAATGCCCCCAGCAAAGCAATTACCAGCGGTCAATGACAGCGGATAATTGGATTCCCCTCAAAGTCTCTGCCTTCCACTCTGTCTATGCCCACCTCCAACCCACCGCTCGATCATGGCTCCATCCTCTCCACTCTGTCCTGACCGCACCCCACCCCCCCAGCTCCCATATTTTCTACTGCAGTCGATCCTCTTCTCCCAAGTAAATTCGACATTATCTGTATAATTCAAGAGTGTCCCACTTTAAAGGAATAATATGGTAAGCCTAATCATTAGTGTCTGCAAATCTGTGCATTTGCTGATAATAAAGCATGGGAATTTTGGGGGTCATTCCGACATGTTCGCACGAAGCGTCTCTTCGCTGCATGCGAATGGTTCAGAACTGTGGCTGCGCGGCACCCGCATTGCCTACAAGCGTCGTTGCCCAGGGCCGAAGAAAGCGATCGCAGGCACGATCGCAAGAAGATTGACAGCGGGAAGGAGGATCGGGGTGCCTACTCGCCGTTTCCCAGGCGTGGTAAGGCGTACTTAAGTGTGTCCAGGCGTTTGGAGGGTGGATGTCTGACGTCACAGCCGGGACCATCATCGCTGGATCCGTCACACTGGGTAAGTAGGTGCAGGGGTGGTCTTGATTTGCATGAAACTTTTTTTTAGCATAACAGGGCTGCACAAGCGATCGCAGCCCTGCTATGCTAAAATACACTCCCCCATAGGCGGCGTCTAGTTGATCGCACGAGCAGCAACAAGTTGCTACGTGCGATCAACTCGGAATGACTACCTTTGTACATATTTTGTTCAAAACATTTAAGCTTGCAGCGCAACGTCAAGGGACCCCAAATCTCTGCAGGCTCCAACGCTAGCGTATATACCCAGCACGCTATTCAATTGCAGGTAAATGCACTCACCTCTCAGGTACAGAGGGGAACATCTATCCAAGGAAGCAACAGTGATAGCAACCCCGACCACATCTCAATTACCTCCACATATGCAGAACCAGGACTATCAAATCTAACTTGACTGTAAATTGCCTGGTGCTGTGTGCTGGGTCAGGAAAATTGGTTCCAGTATTTACAGTGGATGTAAAATACAGTAACGCTCATTGAAAGCAAACAGATATTTTTCTATTATTACGTGTCAATGGACAGGGCAGGATTCCTCTTCTATGGAGTGGTTATAGGCAAAGTATAAAGAGATGATGATTTAAGTGGAAGATAGAAAAACCTTTCAGTGCTGTGGAGGAATCATTTGCTTTTAAAGAAAAAATGAGCTTTTGTGTAGGCACACAAAGCTCACCGGTCAGACTGACGCGTAGGTGCTTGTTATGTTCAGTTCATTTCACAATGATTGGTTTAGCACAATAGCAGAGAAAATCTATGGGGGTGATTCCGAGTTGTTCGCTCGGTAAATTTCTTCGCATCGCAGCGATTTTCCGCATAGTGCGCATGCGCAATGTCCGCACTGCGGCTGCGCCAAGTAAATTTGCTATGCAGTTAGGAATTTTACTCACGTTTTTTTCTTCGTTCTGGTGATCGTAATGTGATTGACAGGAAGTGGGTGTTTCTGGGCGGAAACTGGCCGTTTTATGGGTGTGTGTGAAAAAACGCTACCGTTTCTGGGAAAAACGCGGGAGTGGCTGGAGAAACGGAGGAGTGTCTGGGCGAACGCTGGGTGTGTTTGTGATGTCAAACCAGGAACGACAAGCACTGAACTGATCGCAGATGCCGAGTAAGTCTCGAGTTACTCAGAAACTGCACAGAGATGTCTTATCGCAATATTGCGAATCTTTCGTTCGCAATTTTAAGAAGCTAAGATTCACTCCCAGTAGGCGGCGGCTTAGCGTGTGCAAAGCTGCTAAAAGCAGCTTGCGAGCGAACAACTCGGAATGACCCCCTATGAGTGCAGCAGTTTCCCCCAAGCCTAATATTTGGTCAGGATGTACCAGCATTCACTGCTTTCCAAGGATTTAATTTAAACAGTTATGCCGTACGATGTCTTTTATGGAGGTAGTTCAGAGCCCCGTACTGTGTATTGATATGATAATTAAGGGAAGAATCTGGTGACGGGCCTTTATTTCACATTGCAGAAAATCATAGCAAATTACTAGGTTGAGCTCTTTATTTCAGAAAAATATAAGTTTAACTCATATATCAAGTGAATCGTTAAGATTTTTAAGGAATTTGAAACTAAAGGTTAATCTAGCATTTTTACATAGAATCTCGGTACTTTAATTATTCACTTGAATGGCCATTCATTTCAATATGTTTTTTTAATAGTGTGCGTACATGTAGAAATCTGATTGAGGCGACAGTGCATCCAGCTGAAAAGGAGAAGCGTGGGTCAATAATTCTTTTTAAGTCTGTAACGCCAAGTTCCTCATCCAGCTCTGGTCCTAATCAACGTGGGCCGTTCACAATTAAAACAAAGGGACAATGAACGTGGAGACCCCATGATAAAGTGTCATCCAACGTCAGGAAAGAGCAGGATGGACCAATCCCATAACAAGAAAATCCACAGCGTGGGGTCCAAGAGAGAACCAGTACCAATCTAGTTCCACAGGCCTGGAATTAGGGGTGAGCAAGCAGGACACCAAACATCAATGAGGGGAATTCAGAATTGAGTGCAGCAAATTTGTTAGCAGTTGGGCAAAACCATGTGCACTGCAGGTGGGGCAGATATAACATGTGCAGAGAGAGAGTTAGATTTGGGTGGGGTGTGTTCAATCTCAAATCTAAATTGCAGTGTAAAAATAAAGCAGCCAGTATTTACCCTGCACAGAAACAATATAACCCACCCAAATCTAACTCTCTCTGCACATGTTACATCTGCCCCCACCTGCAGTGCACATGGGGGGTCATTCCGAGTTGTTCGCTCGCAAGTGAATTTTAGCAGATTTGCTCATGCTAAGCCGCCGCCTACTGGGAGTGAATCTTAGCATCTTAAAATTGCGAACGATGTATTCGCAATATTGCGATTACACACCTCGTAGCAGTTTCTGAGTAGCTTCAGACTTACTCGGCATCTGCGATCAGTTCAGTGCTTGTCGTTCCTGGTTTGACGTCACAAACACACCCAGCGTTCGCCCAGACACTCCTCCGTTTCTCCGGCCACTCCTGCGTTTTTTCCGGAAACGGTAGCGTTTTTTCCCACACGCCCATAAAACGGGCTGTTTCCGCCCAGTAACACCCATTTCCTGTCAATCACATTACGATCGCACGAACGATGAAAAAGACGTGAGTAAAATTCCTAACTGCATAGCAAATTTACTTGGCGCAGTCGCAGTGCGAACATTGCGCATGCGCATTAAGCGGAAAATCGCTGCGATGCGAAGATTTTTACCGAGCGAACAACTCGGAATGACCCCCATGGTTTTGCCCAACTGCTAACAAATTTGCTGCTGCGATCAACTCTGAATTACCCCCAATGAGTGGGATCCTCCTCCTAGAGACAACAGAACCTGTGTTGGGTGGAAATACAAACTGTAGCATGCACCTGCTGTATATGGCCACTGTGCAGAGTGTAGCTCCATAATAGCTGAAATAGGTAAATAAATAAAAAATCTAAAGACACACGCATAGATTTATAATGCCTGATTTCTGTAACTAAAGACACATGAAACCCATCTCTCAAGACCATGGGGCTAATTCAGACCTGATTACTAGGCTGTGTTTTTGCACAGTGGTCGATCAGGTCTAAACTGCGCATACATATGCACAGCAATGCGCAGGTGTGTCGCACAGGTACAAAGCGGATCTCCGCTCAGCGATGGGTTTGTGCGAAGAATCCATTCGCACGGGCGATCACAAGGAGATTGACAGGAAGAAGGCGTTTGTGGGTGGTAACTGACCGTTTTCTGGGAGTGTCTTGAAAAACGCAGGCGTGTCTATGTGTTTGCAGGGAGGATTCTTGACATCAATTCCGGTCCCGGACAGGCTGATGTGATCGCAGCGGCTGAGTAAGTCCTGGGCTGCGCAGAGACTGCACAAGATCTGTTTGTACAGCTCTGCTACACATGTGTACGCACACCTGCACAGCTAAAATACACTCCCCTATGGGCGGCGAGTATGCGGATGCAGGACTGCAAAAAAAACCTTGCGAGCGAACAGGTCTAAATTACCCCCTTATCACATAAAGTAACTTTGCACACTGATAATCCCAAATTGCACTGCGGAGGGTTGTAAAATGTGCAGAGAGATTTAGATATGCAATGGTTCAACTCCAGTCTAAATTGCAGTGTACGAATAAAGCTGCTCAGCAGGTGTGGAGTGGACTACATGCAAATGCAGCCAATATTAACTCAGCATGCAAAATAATAATTGTGTTTGGCCACTTGTATTGCACCATATTTTGTCCAAGTTACTGTACTTGCTTTTTTTGTTGTTGCTTATCTCCCACCTCAGAATCAGGCTCATACAGCTATAGTCAGGCTCATTGTGGCTACATATGGCGGCTACGTGCACTCCCAGCGTGACTAGGCGCACCTGTTTCTAGCTGCGCCAAGCTCCGTCTATTGCCACTCCACTGAAAGTGAATGGGGCACGTGCACATCTAAGGTGCGTGTGCCTTAGACGTGAATGCGGTTGCAGCAAACAAATGCGACTAGATGCAGCAAGGATGAGGTTGGCTACATCTGTAGTTTGCACATAATCATCCAGCAGTAATATTTATCCACAATATAGTCCAGTGTGAAAATAAAGTGTACAAAAATATATGAACGCAGCAGATTCTTCCAAAGATCCTCTGCTAAAATAAATTGTTTTTAAATGACCTGGAGTGCCAATACTGCTCCAGCCTATTAGAAGTAATAGGGCTAAATTTACTAATTGTCGGTTTTGTAGTCAACTGCAAATTGAAGGACATCGATGGTGGTTTCGTGCCTAAAAAATAGAGTATTTGGTCATTTTAAAATTGCTGTTAATGCTCAGTGGTTTTTAAAGCCCTATTCCACTACAAACCTGCCAGAAAACCGATGAGAATCTGGCATAGATCCATCTTGTTTTTCAAGCACTCTGCAGATGAATGGATCTGTGAAGGACTTTATGCAAAACCAATTATTATTATTATTATTATTATTATTATAATCCTTTATATATATGGCGCCACAAGGGATCTGCAGTGCCCATTACACAGTACATAGGGGATCATTCCGAGTTGATCACTAGTGAAAAATGTTCGCAGCGCAGCGATTAAGTGAAAAAGCGGCACTTCAGCGCATGCGGCGGCGAACGTGCAACGTACTTTCACAATGGCCGATGTATTTTTACACAAGGTCTAGCGACGCTTTTCAATCGCAATGGCAGCCGCAGAGTGATTGTCAGGAAAGGGGCATTCCTGGGTGTCAACTGACCGTTTACAGGGAGAGTTTGAAAAACCGCAGGCATGCCAGGAAAAACGCAGGCGTGGCTGTGTGAACGCAGGGCGTGTTTGTGACATCAAATCCGGAACTAAACAGTCTGAAGTGATCGCAAGCGCTGAGTAGGTCTGGAGCTACTCTAAAACTGCACTCATTTTATTGGTAGCCGCTCTGCGATCCTTTCGTTCGCACTTCTGCTAAGCTAAAATACACTCCAAGAGGGCGGCGGCATCGCGTTTGTACGGCTGCTAAAAACTGCTAGCGAGCGATCAACTCGGAATGACCACCATAATCAAATAAGCAAACAAGAAAACCGCACTTACAGTACAAGACAATATAGGACAGGTATAGAAAACCCGGGGTCAGGTGCCATCAAAGGGAGTATGGCGTATAAGATAGTGTAAGTAAGAAAAGGAAAGGTACATGAGGAAAGAAGTCCCTGCTCTCGTGAGCTTACAATCTAATAGGTGAGGGGCTAACAGACCGGAGTGACACAGAAGGGGTAGACAGTGAGCATAGACAAGAGAGTTAGGAGGAGAGTTTGGTGAAGAAGTGGGTCTTGACAACCCGTTTGAAGTTTTGTAGAGAGGTGGAGAGTCGGAGAGGGAGAGTTAGAGCAATCCAGAGATAGGGAGCAGCACATGCAAAATCTTGTAGTTATGAGTGAGAGGAGGTAATCAGTTGGCAATGAAAACCAGTGAAAGAATGTAAAATAACCTGATTTAGGGCTCTAAGGGGTCTATTTACTAAACCTTGGATGGAGATAAAGTGGACGGAGGTAAAGTACCAGCCAATCAGCTCCTAACTGTCATTTTTCAAACCCAGCCTGTGCCATGGCAGTTGGGAGCTGATAGGCTGGTACCTTATCTCCGGCCACTTCATCTTCATACAAGGCTTAGTAAAATAAATAACCCTAAGTCCAGGCTGGTAGAAAAAATTAAAAATAACCCACACTAAAGAGACAAACCGGGGAAGACACCAGTCTACAGCCGGCTGACATTATGGCAGAAAACCTCACACTGGGGGTAATTCCAAGTTGATCGCAGCAGGAATTTTGTTAGCAGTTGGGCAAAACCATGTGCACTGCAGGGGAGGCAGATATAACATGTGCAGAGAGAGTTAGATTTGGGTGGGTTATTTTGTTTCTGTGCAGGGTAAATACTGGCTGCTTTATTTTTACACTGCAAATTAGATTGCAGATTGAACACACCACACCCAAATCTAATGGGCCCTACACACTGGCCGACCCGCCGCCGAGCTGCCCGACGGCGGATACGGCCGACGAGCGACCCGGCGGCGGAGGGGCAGTGACGGGGGGAGTGAAGTTTCTTCACTTCCCCCGTCACCCGGCTGCATTGAAGTGCAGGCAAATATGGACGAGATCGTCCATATTGGCCTGCATGTACAGCCGACGGGGGACCAGCGATGAACGAGCGCGGGGCCGCGCATCGTTCATCACTGGAGCCTCCACACTGAAAGATATGAACGAGTTCTCGTTCATTTATGAACGAGATCGTTCATATCTTTCTAACAAATCGGCCAGTGTGTAGGGCCTATAACTCTCTCTGCACATATTAAATCTGCCTCCCCTGCAGTGCACATGGTTTTGCCCAACTGCTAAAAAAAAATCCTGCTGCGATCAACTTGGAATTACCCCCACTGTTGGGTAAATTTACTATGGTGAGAGTTTTTTTAGGACTGGTGATGTTGCCCATAGCAACCACTCAGATTCTACTTAATATTTATCTAGCTGCTTCTAGAAGATAATAGATATAATCTAATTGGTTGCTATTGGCAACATCATCAGTTCTAAAAAAAACTCCCAATTTACCCCACAGTGTGCGGTTTCCCAACTCTAGACAGCTCAGCCCAGACTCCTTAACGAAGAGGAAGTAGAATCTTAGGGGGTCATTCCGAGTTGATTGCTCGCTGACATTTTTCGTAGCGCAGCGATCAGGTCACTACTGCGCATGGATATACACCGCAATGTGCAGGCGCTTTGTACGGGTACAAAGCGGTTCGTTGCTGAGCGATGGATTTGGCGAAGAATCCATTTGCACAGCCGATCACAAGAAGATTGACAGGAAGAAGGCGTTTATGGGTGTCAACTGACCGTTTTCTGGGAGTGGTTGGGATAACAGAGGCGTGTCCAGGTGTTTGCAGGGCGGGTGTCTGACATCAATTCTGTGACCAAAAAGACTGAAGTGATGGCAAGGGCTGAGTAAGTCCAGAGCTAATCAGAAACTGCATAAAATGTTTTTGCAGAGCTCGTCTGCAAAGCCATTCGCACACTTGGAAAGCAAAAATACACTCCCCAGTGGGCGGCGGCATAGCGTTTGCACGGCTGAGAAAAACAGCTAGCGAGCGATCAACTCAGAATGACCCCCTAAGTCTTTGCAGTTCTGGAAGGGCGACATACTGTGATGCTCATACAAGACCCACAAGTATATTTAGTGATGTTTATAAACACAAATATACACACATTTGTTATATATACATAGGGGGTCATTCAGACCTCGCCGCTGTTTTGGCACGCAGTGCAATTTGCCGGTGGCAGCAAACTGTGCATGCACAGCGGCTGCGCGGACACATACATTGAGGTCGCATCCCCGATGAATGTGACTGCAATGTGATTGACAATGGTGGGCGTTTTTCGGGTGGCGGCGCGGCATTGGAGGGTATGGGGGCGGGGCGGGACCGCTTTAGGGATGACTGCATGACGTCACACGCAGCCGCTTGGATAAAACAAAATGACCAATGACCGCCTGACAGCACATCCAGGCTGCGCTGCCAGGGGTCAACCATATATCTGATGCATTCTCAATTTGATAGCGGATGCATCGGGAGGCGGTCTCAAACATGCTTGGTGGCCTAGCCCTGCAGGGTCGGACTGGCCCACAAGGGTACAGGGGAAACCACCGGTAGGCCCCACTGCCTGAGGGCCCACCCCCTCCTCTAAGGAGGTTCCAGACTGTGCACTTGTATTATACATGGTAGATATGTTGCATTACACTGCACTAAACTATTGTGTATTTCAAGCCTCTTTGAAGTCTGGTCACACCCCCTTTGTAGGCTGGCCACACCCCTAAGTATGGCCACCCCTATCACTGCATTCCCCCGGTGGGCCCTTCATGCCTCGGTCCGACACTGTAGCCCTGTGCTGGGAGGCCATCACCATGTGCAGAGATGAACGCATCTCTGAATAACCCCCCATAGTGCTCTATCTAGCAGTTTACTGAGTAGCTTTTACCTCCAGTATCAGTAGTAAGCAGTGAAATTATATTTATTGAAAAATAAATCTTATGAAAATAAAAAATTACAGCTTTTGCTGGTTTTGTATTCAAACAACTACAGATATTGAAGTTACAAGGTGACCAGCTGAAAGGGTGTCATGATAGGCTCAGCACTGGGGTGAGAGTAGCCTTAATCTATTGTAGTTCTGCTGTTTCTGCAATAGCCAGAGGCATGCTGGTACTTGTAGTTCCACAAACGCAGACATGCATAGTCTGTGGCTGCTAGTACTTACTGGAACTGATATGGAGATAGTAGAAACATTTTCACTCTAGTGGTTCCTATTCACGAGTATTACTATAATGTCTGCACGTATAAATGCTAAATCTTCATCTCTTCATCTGAGGCTTCTGTCTGATTGCCCCCTCTACTCTGGTGGTCTCTAATTCTTTCATACTGCTCATCATGGGGGTCAGCAAATTGGTGATATCCTGCGTCTTCCAATTCTCACCTCAATAGCCGTCTCTCATTCACTTTTTAAGGCTCATATCATACATTTACTTCTTCATTTCTGCTCCATACTATGAGTACTGTACCTTCACCAAATGTAACCTTAGGGCAAATTACCTCAATGCTGTTTCTCCGCACTCAATAAATGTCTCTTCCCAGTTTCCACAATCGGGTTTGCCTACATCTCTGAATTAGGCCCTGTGTCAGGCCCCCTAGAATCATGGAGGTCAGCATTATATAATGGCCCCTAAGGTCAGGGGGAAACGCAGGATTTATTTAGGGGGGTTTCCATGGGTGTGTATTTGTGAATGTGATAGTCAGACAGACAGACAGACAGAAAGACAGACAGACAGATAGATGGGATGCAGTTAAAATGCCGGCTGTTGGGGTCCCAGTGCCAACGCCAGAATCCCGACAGTCGGTGAAATACCCACGAACGGAATCCCAACATCCACAGGGTATTCCCACTCGGTTGGTGGCTCCACGCCACCAACCGAGCAGGAATATAACCTGCAACGAACGAAGTGAGCCATCGGGCCCAAAGCGTAGCGAGCCTGTGAGGGGTCTCCCCGCCTTGCTTCTGACAGACGGGATGCCACTGTCGGTATACTCACAGCCGGCATCCCCTGTGCCGGTAAAACATACCAATTATACACATATATATATATATATATATATATACACATACTGTATATATATATATATATATATATATATATATACACACACACACACAACAAATAGTGAAACAGGCGCTTAACTTGTAATTTATCCACATCCGAATTTCTAGAGAAGACGATTCCTCCTCCACTGAATCCCTGGGTATGTACTTCCTGGGTTGAAAAATTAAAAAAACCCGAAAGTGATCAGGTGCCTATTGGTACCCCAAATACCTGCTGCTCTTCCATGGGTATACTCAACCTGAATAAACAAAATACATATAGATACAAATGGTACGAAGAGCGATGGTGTAGGGTAAAAATATTGAGATGTTTTATTTAATCAAAAGGACATATTGTCTACAGAATTTACTACATATATAAAAGAGCATCAGCTGGCCAGCCACATAAATGTACAATAACAACAATTAACTTAAAAACCATAAAGAGACAACAACTGTAATTCAGGTGAGTTGCTTTTTATAATAAGAATTGATCACCATAGATAATGTGTTAAATCAAATATCAATAGTATCTACAGTATATAAGAAAACACAGTCAATATTCATCAAATCCAGCATAAATTATTATTTTCCACATTATTGGTGGTAATTGCAGGTCCACTGCATAGATAAGCTATTTGAATGAAATTGCAGGAAACATTATTAGTCACCTAAATGGAATGTCACTGTCCTCTCGGCCACTGGTATAAAGTTCCTTTTTATGTGGCCATAGCCAGAGGGTTTAAATAAATGTTTCCACTTGTATTCCTGAATAGACAACAATGAATCCTCATATGAAACAATTGTATCGGTGTGGATAAACTTTCCTTATTGCAATGTCAATAGAGGATAATTTACCTCTGATGGAGCTGGTCTCCTGCTCCCGCTGTATATAGTGTACTGCTGGGATAGCTGGTAGTGTGTTCCAAGCTGGGGCGCTGACACTGCGCACGCCGCTCTGTGTAGCGGTCTCCGTTGGTGAATATGACACCGCTGATGAGTGATGTTCCCCGCTCCTGCTGTGTGTGACTGGGCGGTAAGCGGTTGTTGGTGAGGTCAGAGCGCTCTCACTGTGTGCGCACACCGCTCTCTGTAACAGCTTCACTTTTACCATCTGTGTCATGGCTCTATGCTCCTCGTGCGGCCAGCCTTTGACTGCTTCATGGTGGTGTGGTGATGCGTTTCCCCACCTAGACAATAATCAGCGGCTTCCTCTGACCAACTTCCTGGGTTGACCAGTGGCTGGCAAACAGGCTCGAAACCTATATCGCCATAGGCATATATATATATATATATATATACATACATATGTATATACACATATATATATATATACATTTATACACATATATATATATATATATATATATATATATACATATACACACATACATAGTGGTGATAGCACATCTATTAATCAGTGGAAGCAGCCCTGGTGCCCTACGTAGGATACCCCAGGTGTGTGGTCCACAATATAGAAGGTATATGGCGCATTCAGGAAATAAAGTTCTGTAGACGTAAGTAAGCAGTATGTATGTATATATATATATATATATATATATATATATATAGTACAGCAATGGCTTGGTACTCCGGACAATACCTTCATAAGTGTGGTGCCCTCCTCACTCCATATGCCCTCCATATGCATAGATAGTAGCTGAATTCTTAAACATAAGAACAACTGGCGGCACTCCAATAATTAGATGCAAAAAATTCTTTAGTGAATACTCATGTCAGGCGTCAACGTTTCAAGACCCTCAGGCCTTTTCGTCAGGACGTTCTCAATTGTGCAGAATAGTAACTACAAAGCATTACAAACAATTGCTACTTACATTCCTTTATAAGAAGTAGATGTCCGCAGGTCCTGGCGTCCGTCGCTCTCCCACTCGGCAAAAGTGACGTGTTTCCGGTGCTGATGTCACCCCGGAGCCCGGCCGGTCGGCCATTAGGTTACCATAGCAACTGCCGCGGCTCTCCCACTGCCTCTCTGCAGTGTGGCGTGCGCCCCCTGCGGTCACTACAAGAATGTGCCTGTGCAAATCTATATAATAAAAAATAAAAACAGCAAGCGTAATTTTAAAACCATGTGAAAAAAACACCGCAAAAAATGTGAAAACTTTGTGAAATGCACAATAGTTTAAAATTCAAATAAAAACTGTACCAGAGATCTAAACATTGATATTACAGTGGTTAATTCAAAATAATAACTGCACCTACTCCATTTCAATAGCATATATATTTAATCTAAATTGAATCCAAACACCCTATTTTATTCCAAATGTATTTTTTCGCAACGAGGAAACACATATACATCTCTATCTATAACTCGCTATTCACCTAT
>NC_086450.1:15892729-16027729 GCF_028390025.1 Pseudophryne corroboree
ATACCAAACTTCTTGGCAAATTTACTTGGCGCAGACGCACTGCGAACATTGCGCATGCGCAGTTTGCGACTAATTGCTCCGTTGCAAAAAAAAACTAATGAGCGAACAACTCGGAATGAGGGCCATGGTTTTGCCCAATTGCTAACAAACTTGCTGCTGCGATCAACTCAAAATTACCCCCCATTGTGTATTAGTAACATTTGCTTTTTTGCTATACAAGTTCCTTTTTTGCTTTCATGTACTATACTAGTGATGAGCGGGTTCGGTTCCTCGGGAACCCCCCCGAACTTCACCCATTTTACACGGTTCCGAGGCAGACTCAGATCTTCCCGCCTTGCTCGGTTAACCCGAGCGCGCCCGAACGTCATCATCCCACTGTCGGATTCTCGCGAGATTCGTATTCTATATAAGGAGCCGCTTGTCGCCGCCATTTTTACTCGTGCATTGGAGATGATAGCGAGAGGACGTGGCTGGCATTCTCTTAGTTTCTGTGTTCAGTGTGCTGCAAATATCTGTGCTCAGTGTGCTGCAAATATCTGTGCTCAGTGTGCTGCAAATATCTACTTTCTCTGCCTGAAAAACGCTCCATATCTGTGCTCAGTGTGCTGCAAATATCTGTGCTCAGTGTGCTGAAAATATCTGTGCTCAGTGTGCTTGCAAATATCTGTGCTCAGTGTGCTGAAAATATCTACGTTCTCTGCCTGAAAAACGCTCCATATCTGTGCTGCATTGTAGTATATAGTAGGAGGACAGTGCAGAATTTTGCTGACCACCAGTATATATATAGCAGTACGGTACAGTAGTCCACTGCTCTACCTACCTCTGTGTCGTCAAGTATACTTTGCATCCATACCTGTGCTGCATTTTAGTTGTGTGCAGTATATAGTAGGAGGGGACAGTGCAGAATGTTGCTGTGACCACCAGCATATATATAGCAGTACGGTACAGTAGTCCACTGCTGTACCTACCTCTGTGTCGTCAAGTATACTATGCATCCATACCTGTGCTGCATTTTAGTTGTGCGCAGTATATAGTAGGAGGGGACAGTGCAGAATGTTGATGTGACCACCAGTATATATATAGCAGTACGGTACAGTAGTCCACTGCTCTACCTCTGTGTCGTCAAGTATACTACAAAAGTTCAGTAAAATGTCCCAAAAATCAAAATTAAAAGCGTCTGATGAGAAGCGTAAACTTGCCAATATGCCATTTACGACACGGAGTGGCAAGGAACGGCTGAGGCCCTGGCCTATGTTCATGGCTAGTGGTTCAGATTCACATGAGGATGGAAGCACTCATCCTTTCGCTAGAAAACTGCAGTGCCACTCCTAGATGGGCCAGGTGTTTGTGTCGGCCACTTGGGTCGCTTAGCTTAGTCACACAGCTACCTCATTGCACCTCTTTTTTTCTTTGCATCATGTTCTGTTTGGGGACTATTTTTTAAATCTGCCATCCTGTCTGACACTGCAGTGCCACTCCTAGATGGGCCAGGTGTTTGTGTCGGCCACTTGGGTCGCTTAGCTTAGTCACACAGCTACCTCATTGCACCTCTTTTTTTCTTTGCATCATGTGCTGTTTGGGGACTATTTTTTGAAGTGCCATCCTGTCTGACACTGCAGTGCCACTCCTAGATAGGCCAGGTGTTTGTGTCGGCCACTTGGGTCGCTTAGCTTAGTCACACAGCTACCTCATTGCACCTCTTTTTTTCTTTGAATCATGTGCTGTTTGGGGACTATTTTTTAAATCTGCCATCCTGTCTGACACTGCAGTGCCACTCCTAGATGGGCCAGGTGTTTGTGTCGGCCACTTGGGTCGCTTAGATTAGTCACACAGCTACCTCATTGCACCTCTTTTTTTCTTTGCATTATGTGCTGTTTGGGGACTATTTTTTAAATCTGCCATCCTGTCTGACACTGCAGTGCCACTACTAGATGGGCCAGGTGTTTGTGTCGGCCACTTGGGTCGCTTAGCTTAGTCACACAGCTACCTCATTGCGCCTCTTTTTTTCTTTGCATCATGTGCTGTTTGGGGACTATTTTTTAAATCTGCCATCCTATCTGACACTGCAGTACCACTCCTAGATGGGCCAGGTGTTTGTGTCGGCCACTTGGGTCACTTAGCTTAGCCATCCAGCGACCTCGGTGCAAATTTTAGGACTAAAACTAATATTGTGAGATGTGAGGTGTTCAGAATAGACTAGAAATTAGTGGAAATTATGGTTATTGAGGTTAATAATACTATGGCATCAAAATGACCCCCACATTCTATGATTTAAGCTATTTTTGAGGGTTTTTTGTAAAAAAAACACCCGAATACAAAACACACCCGAATCCGACAAAAAATTTTCAGGGAGGTTTTGCCAAAACGCGTTCGAATCCAAAACACGGCCGCGGAACCGAATCCAAAACCAAAACACAAAACCCGAAAAATTTCCGGTGCACATCACTATACTATACATGCTTTTAACCTGGCAGATGGAACGGGTCTGGGACTCGGGGTCAACACCAATTGATTGACACACCTTAGGTCGACAATTCAAATATGTCAACATGGAGAAGATGTCAACATGAACAACGTCGACATGGAAAAAGGTCAACATGAGTTTTTTATGGGCTTTTTTTAGTGTTGTTTTCTCCGCAATGCGACCGTGAACCCCAATTAGCGCACCGTGTCCCCTCACATGGCTTGCTTCACTCGCCAGGCTTCGGGCAAGGTGACTCGCTCTGCTACCACTGCGATTCGCACAAGTTACCTTTCCTAATTGTAGTCCACGTGGATCGTAAAGTATGAAAAAGTTCAAATAATGGAAAAAAAAAGTGAAAAACTCATGTCGACCTTTTTGCATGTTGGCCATGTTCATGTTGACTCATTTCAGATGTCTACCTAAGGTGTGTCAACCAATTGGTGTCGACCTGGAGTCCGGATAGCAGATGGAACACTGTAGCTTGTAGTTTCAGTAGCTCTTATTGATTGGGAGAAGTCTATGGATATAAATAGAGGCACTTCTGGAGATGACGGACGCAACTCTCACACATTATACCGTTATGTGTAGATGTAATGCAATATGTTTCGCTCAGCAGAAACCGTTGTATTATACCAACTCCTTAATGCGAGATGAGCCCCATGCGCCGGCTAATTCCAGAAGGCAGGGAGCAGCTGAGCTGATCTTTTTATGTTGGCAGTAAGAGCAGACGTCTACACATGTCCTCGCGCCTATCAGTTACTGTCTGTGGTCCGGAAGTTTGCCCTTTTCACCAGAGCCGGCCCTAACCAATATGATGTCCTAGGCAAGATTTTGGCTGGTGCCCCCTAGCACCACCGCTGGTTCTGCCTCTGACCTTGCACCTCTCTCCCAGCACCATCACCCCTCACCCATAGCAGTCCTTGTACCCCCTATATTTTAAGTAGGAACAGTTCGCACATTTGACGCACAGCCCAAAAAGGGGCATCTTCTTGCTGGGAAGGGGCATGGCCACACAATAGTAACCCCAATTCCAATTACGCCACACAGTACTGCAACTTTATTCACATTTTATCTTGCGATAGTGTCCATAATTCATATTACGTCCCACAGTAGTATCACTTTACCTTATAAACGTTACTCCTCACAGTAGAGCCCCTTATTCACATTACATCACACTGAATTGCTCCTTATTCACATTACACCACACCTTATTGCTCTTTATTCACATTAGACGACACAGTAGTGCCCTTTCTATATGCAACGCCACATAGTAGAGCACCTTATACCCATAATGCCACACATTAGTAATGCCCTTATACACATAATGACACACATAGTGCCCCCTACACATTTGCTGCACATTATTAATGCATTTTTACATGACACACATAATGCTCCTTACACATATTCTGAACAATACTGCACAACCAACCCACTCACATGCACACAGCACTCACACTGCCACTAACACTGTGACCTCTGCCTCTGCTTGGATACAGATGTGGTCTCACAAATCTTGCATCAATGCTAACGTCGGGCACCTTTTCTTGAATGAAAATGCATCTTATTTGCATTGCTATGTGGCTAGGATGCCCAAGCAGCTTCTGCTGATTAAACTGATATGCAGCATGCCTATATACTGTGTGAGACTGTGGCTGTATCTGCATATGAAATGCTACATACAGAATATAGGCATGCCGCATATCATTTTAATCAGCAGAAGCTGCTGATGCCCCTAGGCATATCAAATGTCCTAGGCAATTGCCTAGTTTACCTATGCCTATGGCCGGCTCTGGCCCTAGGCAATTGCCTAGTTTGCCTATGCCTATGGCCGGCTCTGCTTTTCACCAAAGCAGAATACAATGTAACACCTGAAGCATCACAAGGGGGCATATGTAACACAAAGGGAATACTATTTCTGCAATTTTTAAGCCCCAGTGTTTTTTTAGGTATTTGCACTATATTTTATACTGTTAAAGTCCCTCAGGATATAGGACCTGATTCCACCTAGTAGGCTAAGCAGTAGCAGCTGAGACAGATGCTAAGTTATGCTAAGGCCACAGGAGGTGTCTGGGGTAAATAGACGCTTCCTGGCGGCTTCTGTGATCTGCTGCTGTGTCTGAACGGGGGTGTGGCTTAAAAAAGGGGTGTGATGCAATTTTAATGCAGGGGGGAGGCGGGGGAGGGTACTATGCCTTACTTAAACAGGAAGTGAGTCCCTCAGGCAACAGGTATACTTGGAGGGGGGGGGGGGGCAGACTCGGGCACAGGTGCCACTGTGCCCAGCCCAGTATAGAGTATCTTGCAATGCTTTGCAATCAGAAGTTAACTTATTTAATATTTTTTTGTACTGAGTCAGACGGTATCCAGATGATAGATAGACAGTGCCTAGTTAGACAGTCAAAAGATAGACACCATATGTTAGACAGACATTAGGTCGACAGAGTCAAAAGGTCGACAGAGTCAAAAGGTCGACATAAAAAAAAGGTAGACACAGGGTTTTTAAAAATGTCACATGTTTTTGGACTTTTTCATACCTTCTCATAAAACTTGTGGCGAGCGGAGCGGGCCACCGTGCCTGAAGCATGGCAAGTGAAGCGAGCCCCGTGAGAGGATGCCTTTCTTTAATTAGTGGTCACATATGACAAAACTATCCACACAACCCCCAAAAATGCATAAAAAATGGTGTCTACCTTTTTTTATGTCAACCATTTTCATGTCGACCTTTTGACCCCGTCTACCTTTTGAACATGTCGACCTTTTATACTGTCTACTTTTTTATGTCTACCTTTTGAAAAAATGGAAAAGCAGTAATATTTTTTTCCCATGGTTCTTGCATTAGCAACTTTTTTTAATTCAATGAATTCAATCCGTAAAATATTCCCCATATATATATTCTACATTTTGTACTTATTTTAGAAATTAAAAAAAAAAAACAACAACTTTTATTACAGTTTTACATCGAGTCATCAAAATGGATTTATATGGTGTTACGTACCGTAACACCATATAAATCCATTATGATGACACGATATGAGAAAACAAAAAAAGAAAACTGTATGGCGGCTGTACTTTATTACAGTTTTGATAGAGATTTGATGGATGAAATAAAGGTATTACTGTATATATGTATATATATATATATATATATATATATATATTATTTTTTTTTTAAGCCTTCTTATGTTAATTAGATTCTAATTGGATCCTGAACTCACATGACTTGGTTGCAAATGAATTTCTGTTTCTGGTCTGAATGAGTCTTTTCCCACAAAATAGTAAAGTCATGTACTGCCTAATTTATACTAAATCGTTCTAAAAATAACAATTCCCAGTGTTATTACTAGAGATGAGCGGGTTCGGTTTCTCTGAATCCGAACCCGCCAGAACTTCATGTTTTTTTTCACGGGTCCGAGCGACTCGGATCTTCCCGCCTTGCTCGGTTAACCCGAGCGCGCCCGAACGTCATCATGACGCTGTCGGATTCTCGCGAGGCTCGGATTCTATCGCGAGACTCGGATTCTATATAAGGAGCCGCGCGTCGCCGCCATTTTCACACGTGCATTGAGATTGATAGGGAGAGGACGTGGCTGGCGTCCTCTCCGTTTAGACACTTGATTTACTAATTTTGGGGAGCATTAGGAGTACTCAGTAGTGTACAGTGCAGAGTTTTGCTGATAGTGACCAGTGACTGACCACCACTTTTATTTATAATCCGTTCTCTGCCTGAAAAAAGCGATACACAGCACACAGTGACTCAGTCACATACCATATCTGTGTGCACTGCTCAGGCTCAGGCCAGTGTGCTGCATCATCTATTATCTATATATAATATTATATATCTGTCTGACTGCTCAGCTCACACAGCTTATAATTGTGGGGGAGACTGGGGAGCACTACTGCAGTGCCAGTTATAGGTTATAGCAGGAGCCAGGAGTACATAATATTATATTAAAATTAAACAGTGCACACTTTTGCTGCAGGAGTGCCACTGCCAGTGTGACTAGTGACCAGTGACCTGACCACCAGTATATATAATATTAGTAGTATACTATCTCTTTATCAACCAGTCTATATTAGCAGCAGACACAGTACAGTGCGGTAGTTCACGGCTGTGGCTACCTCTGTGTCGGCACTCGGCAGCCCGTCCATAATTGTATATACCACCTAACCGTGGTTTTTTTTTCTTTCTTTATACATACATACTAGTTACGAGTATACTATCTCTTTATCAACCAGTCTATATATTAGCAGCAGACACAGTACAGTGCGGTAGTTCACGGCTGTGGCTACCTCTGTGTCGGCACTCGGCAGCCCGTCCATAATTGTATACTAGTATCCAATCCATCCATCTCCATTGTTTACCTGAGGTGCCTTTTAGTTGTGCCTATTAAAATATGGAGAACAAACATGTTGAGGTTCCAAAATTAGGGAAAGATCAAGATCCACTTCCACCTCGTGCTGAAGCTGCTGCCACTAGTCATGGCCGAGACGATGAAATGCCAGCAACGTCGTCTGCCAAGGCCGATGCCCAATGTCATAGTACAGAGCATGTCAAATCCAAAACACCAAATATCAGTAAAAAGCCTCTTTTTTTCTTTGCGTCATGTGCTGTTTGGGGAGGGTTTTTTGGAAGGGACATCCTGCGTGACACTGCAGTGCCACTCCTAGATGGGCCCGGTGTTTGTGTCGGCCACTAGGGTCGCTAATCTTACTCACACAGCTACCTCATTGCGCCTCTTTTTTTCTTTGCGTCATGTGCTGTTTGGGGAGGGTTTTTTGGAAGGGCCATCCTGCGTGACACTGCAGTGCCACTCCTAGATGGGCCCGGTGTTTGTGTCGGCCACTAGGGTCGCTAATCTTACTCACACAGCTACCTCATTGCGCCTCTTTTTTTCTTTGCGTCATGTGCTGTTTGGGGAGGGTTTTTTGGAAGGGACATCCTGCGTGACACTGCAGTGCCACTCCTAGATGGGCCCGGTGTTTGTGTCGGCCACTAGGGTCGCTTATCTTACTCACACAGCGACCTCGGTGCAAATTTTAGGACTAAAAATAATATTGTGAGGTGTGAGGTATTCAGAATAGACTGAAAATGAGTGTAAATTATGGTTTTTGAGGTTAATAATACTTTGGGATCAAAATGACCCCCAAATTCTATGATTTAAGCTGTTTTTTAGTGTTTTTTGAAAAAAACACCCGAATCCAAAACACACCCGAATCCGACAAAAAAAATTCGGTGAGGTTTTGCCAAAACGCGTTCGAACCCAAAACACGGCCGCGGAACCGAACCCAAAACCAAAACACAAAACCCGAAAAATTTCAGGCGCTCATCTCTAGTTATTACCTCAATACATATGGGCAAAGGCTTTAAAAGGGTTTTCAACGTGATACTCTGATGTGAAAAATGACGTGGATTGTCTTGGATAGAGTACAAGGGAGGGATCATTTACTGGATGACGTCGTCAGGTGTTTTTTTAATAAATGAACAAATTGCTAATTTTTTTTTTTTTTTTTACAGATTCTGGTTTGTTGTTCCTAAAATCCAGGTTCATTTAGGTTTATTTATACTAACTGGAAAAAAAAAATAACTAAAAAAACATAATATTGAATGTGGCCAGTAATTGTTATCAGTGTCACGCTAAAGCTGGGCACACACTATACGATTTAACAAATGATTAGAGATGAGCGCCTGAAATTTTTCGGGTTTTGTGTTTTGGTTTTGGGTTCGGTTCCGCGGCCGTGTTTTGGGTTCGAACGCGTTTTGGCAAAACCTCACCGAATTATTTTTGTCGGATTCGGGTGTGTTTTGGATTCGGGTGTTTTTTTCCAAAAACACTAAAAAACAGCTTAAATCATAGAATTTGGGGGTCATTTTGATCCCAAAGTATTATTAACCTCAAAAACCATAATTTACACTCATTTTCAGTCTATTCTGAATACCTCACACCTCACAATATTATTTTTAGTCCTAAAATTTGCACCGAGGTCGCTGTGTGAGTAAGATAAGCGACCCTAGTGGCCGACACAAACACCGGGCCCATCTAGGAGTGGCACTGCAGTGTCACGCAGGATGTCCCTTCCAAAAAACCCTCCCCAAACAGCACATGACGCAAAGAAAAAAAGAGGCGCAATGAGGTAGCTGTGTGAGTAAGATTAGCGACCCTAGTGGCCGACACAAACACCGGGCCCATCTAGGAGTGGCACTGCAGTGTCACGCAGGATGGCCCTTCCAAAAAACCCTCCCCAAACAGCACATGACGCAAAGAAAAAAAGAGGCGCAATGAGGTAGCTGTGTGAGTAAGATTAGCGACCCTAGTGGCCGACACAAACACCGGGCCCATCTAGGAGTGGCACTGCAGTGTCACGCAGGATGGCCCTTCCAAAAAACCCTCCCCAAACAGCACATGACGCAAAGAAAAAAAGAGGCGCAATGAGGTAGCTGACTGTGTGAGTAAGATTAGCGACCCTAGTGGCCGACACAAACACCGGGCCCATCTAGGAGTGGCACTGCAGTGTCACGCAGGATGTCCCTTCCAAAAAACCCTCCCCAAACAGCACATGACGCAAAGAAAAAAAGAGGCGCAATGAGGTAGCTGTGTGAGTAAGATTAGCGACCCTAGTGGCCGACACAAACACCGGGCCCATCTAGGAGTGGCACTGCAGTGTCACGCAGGATGTCCCTTCCAAAAAACCCTCCCCAATCAGCACATGATGCAAAGAAAAAGAAAAGAAAAAAGAGGTGCAAGATGGAATTATCCTTGGGCCCTCCCACCCACCCTTATGTTGTATAAACAAAACAGGACATGCACACTTTAACCAACCCATCATTTCAGTGACAGGGTCTGCCACACGACTGTGACTGATATGACGGGTTGGTTTGGACCCCCCCCAAAAAAGAAGCAATTAATCTCTCCTTGCACAAACTGGCTCTACAGAGGCAAGATGTCCACCTCATCTTCACCCTCCGATATATCACCGTGTACATCCCCCTCCTCACAGATTATCAATTCGTCCCCACTGGAATCCACCATCTCAGCTCCCTGTGTACTTTGTGGAGGCAATTGCTGCTGGTCAATGTCTCCGCGGAGGAATTGATTATAATTCATTTTAATGAACATCATCTTCTCCACATTTTCTGGATGTAACCTCGTACGCCGATTGCTGACAAGGTGAGCGGCGGCACTAAACACTCTTTCGGAGTACACACTTGTGGGAGGGCAACTTAGGTAGAATAAAGCCAGTTTGTGCAAGGGCCTCCAAATTGCCTCTTTTTCCTGCCAGTATAAGTACGGACTGTGTGACGTGCCTACTTGGATGCGGTCACTCATATAATCCTCCACCATTCTATCAATGTTGAGAGAATCATATGCAGTGACCGTAGACGACATGTCCGTAATCGTTGGCAGGTCCTTCAGTCCGGACCAGATGTCAGCATCAGCAGTCGCTCCAGACTGCCCTGCATCACCGCCAGCGGGTGGGCTCGGAATTCTGAGCCTTTTCCTCGCACCCCCAGTTGCGGGAGAATGTGAAGGAGGAGATGTTGACAGGTCGCGTTCCGCTTTACTTGACAATTTTGTCACCAGCAGGTCTTTCAACCCCAGCAGACCTGTGTCTGCCGGAAAGAGAGATCCAAGGTAGGCTTTAAATCTAGGATCGAGCACGGTGGCCAAAATGTAGTGCTCTGATTTCAACAGATTGACCACCCGTGAATCCTTGTTAAGCGAATTAAGGGCTGCATCCACAAGTCCCACATGCCTAGCGGAATCGCTCCGTGTTAGCTCCTTCTTCAATGCCTCCAGCTTCTTCTGCAAAAGCCTGATGAGGGGAATGACCTGACTCAGGCTGGCAGTGTCTGAACTGACTTCACGTGTGGCAAGTTCAAAGGGCATCAGAACCTTGCACAACGTTGAAATCATTCTCCACTGCACTTGAGACAGGTGCATTCCATCTCCTATATCGTGCTCAATTGTATAGGCTTGAATGGCCTTTTGCTGCTCCTCCAACCTCTGAAGCATATAGAGGGTTGAATTCCACCTCGTTACCACTTCTTGCTTCAGATGATGGCAGGGCAGGTTCAGTAGTTTTTGGTGGTGCTCCAGTCTTCTGTACGTGGTGCCCGTACGCCGAAAGTGTCCCGCAATTTTTCTGGCCACCGACAGCATCTCTTGCACGCCCCTGTCGTTTTTTAAAAAATTCTGCACCACCAAATTCAAGGTATGTGCAAAACATGGGACGTGCTGGAATTTGCCCATATTTAATGCACACACAATATTGCTGGCGTTGTCCGATGCCACAAATCCACAGGAGAGTCCAATTGGGGTAAGCCATTCCGCGATGATCTTCCTCAGTTGCCGTAAGAGGTTTTCAGCTGTGTGCGTATTCTGGAAAGCGGTGATACAAAGCGTAGCCTGCCTAGGAAAGAGTTGGCGTTTGCGAGATGCTGCTACTGGTGCCGCCGCTGCTGTTCTTGCGGCGGGAGTCCATACATCTACCCAGTGGGCTGTCACAGTCATATAGTCCTGACCCTGCCCTGCTCCACTTGTCCACATGTCCGTGGTTAAGTGGACATTGGGTACAACTGCATTTTTTAGGAGACTGGTGAGTCTTTTTCTGACGTCCGTGTACATTCTCGGTATCGCCTGCCTAGAGAAGTGGAACCTAGATGGTATTTGGTAACGGGGGCACACTGCCTCAATAAATTGTCTAGTTCCCTGTGAACTAACGGCGGATACCGGACGCACGTCTAACACCAACATAGTTGTCAAGGACTCAGTTATCCGCTTTGCAGTAGGATGACTGCTGTGATATTTCATCTTCCTCGCAAAGGACTGTTGAACAGTCAATTGCTTACTGGAAGTAGTACAAGTGGGCTTACGACTTCCCCTCTGGGATGACCATCGACTCCCAGCGGCAACAACAGCAGCGCCAGCAGCAGTAGGCGTTACACGCAAGGATGCATCGGAGGAATCCCAGGCAGGAGAGGACTCGTCAGACTTGCCAGTGACATGGCCTGCAGGACTATTGGCATTCCTGGGGAAGGAGGAAATTGACACTGAGGGAGTTGGTGGGGTGGTTTGCGTGAGCTTGGTTACAAGAGGAAGGGATTTACTGGTCAGTGGACTGCTTCCGCTGTCACCCAAAGTTTTTGAACTTGTCACTGACTTATTATGAATGCGCTGCAGGTGACGTATAAGGGAGGATGTTCCGAGGTGGTTAACGTCCTTACCCCTACTTATTACAGCTTGACAAAGGGAACACATGGCTTGACACCTGTTGTCCGCATTTCTGGTGAAATACCTCCACACCGAAGAGCTGATTTTTTTGGTATTTTCACCTGGCATGTCAACGGCCATATTCCTCCCACGGACAACAGGTGTCTCCCCGGGTGCCTGACTTAAACAAACCACCTCACCATCAGAATCCTCCTGGTCAATTTCCTCCCCAGCGCCAGCAACACCCATATCCTCCTCATCCTGGTGTACTTCAACACTGACATCTTCAATCTGACTATCAGGAACTGGACTGCGGGTGCTCCTTCCAGCACTTGCAGGGGGCATGCAAATAGTGGAAGGCGCATGCTCTTCACGTCCAGTGTTGGGAAGGTCAGGCATCGCAAACGACACAATTGGACTCTCCTTGTGGATTTGGGATTTCAAAGAACGCACAGTTCTTTGCGGTGCTTTTGCCAGCTTGAGTCTTTTCAGTTTTCTAGCGAGAGGCTGAGTGCTTCCATCCTCATGTGAAGCTGAACCACTAGCCATGAACATAGGCCAGGGCCTCAGCCGTTCCTTGCCACTCCGTGTGGTAAATGGCATATTGGCAAGTTTACGCTTCTCCTCCGACAATTTTATTTTAGGTTTTGGAGTCCTTTTTTTTCTGATATTTGGTGTTTTGGATTTGACATGCTCTGTACTATGACATTGGGCATCGGCCTTGGCAGACGACGTTGCTGGCATTTCATCGTCTCGGCCATGACTAGTGGCAGCAGCTTCAGCACGAGGTGGAAGTGGATCTTGATCTTTCCCTAATTTTGGAACCTCAACTTTTTTGTTCTCCATATTTTATAGGCAGAACTAAAAGGCACCTCAGGTAAACAATGGAGATGGATGGATTGGATACTAGTATACAATTATGGACGGACTGCCACGGTTAGGTGGTATAAAAAAACCACGGTTAGGTGGTATATATTATAATAATAATACAATTATGGATGGACGGACTGCCTGCCGACTGCCGACACAGAGGTAGCCACAGCCGTGAACTACCGCACTGTACACTGGTTGATAAAGAGATAGTAGTATACTCGTAACAACTAGTATGACACTATGACGACGGTATAAAGAATGAAAAAAAAACCACGGTTAGGTGGTATATATTATAATAATAATACAATTATGGATGGACGGACTGCCTGCCGACTGCCGACACAGAGGTAGCCACAGCCGTGAACTACCGCACTGTACACTGGTTGATAAAGAGATAGTAGTATACTCGTAACAACTAGTATGACACTATGACGACGGTATAAAGAATGAAAAAAAAACCACGGTTAGGTGGTATATATTATAATAATAATACAATTATGGATGGACGGACTGCCTGCCGACTGCCGACACAGAGGTAGCCACAGCCGTGAACTACCGCACTGTACACTGGTTGATAAAGAGATAGTAGTATACTCGTAACAACTAGTATGACACTATGACGACGGTATAAAGAATGAAAAAAAAAACACGGTTAGGTGGTATATATTATAATAATAATACAATTATGGATGGACGGACTGCCTGCCGACTGCCGACACAGAGGTAGCCACAGCCGTGAACTACCGCACTGTACACTGGTTGATAAAGAGATAGTAGTATACTCGTAACAACTAGTATGACACTATGCCGACGGTATAAAGAATGAAAAAAAAACCACGGTTAGGTGGTATATATTATAATAATAATACAATTATGGATGGACGGACTGCCTGCCGACTGCCGACACAGAGGTAGCCACAGCCGTGAACTACCGCACTGTACACTGGTTGATAAAGAGATAGTAGTATACTCGTAACAACTAGTATGACACTATGACGACGGTATAAAGAATGCAAAAAAAACCACAGTTAGGTGGTATATATTATAATAATAATACAATTATGGATGGACGGACTGCCTGCCGACTGCCGACACAGAGGTAGCCACAGCCGTGAACTACCGCACTGTACACTGGTTGATAAAGAGATAGTAGTATACTCGTAACAACTAGTATGACACTATGACGACGGTATAAAGAATGAAAAAAAAACCACGGTTAGGTGGTATATATTATAATAATAATACAATTATGGATGGACGGACTGCCTGCCGACTGCCGACACAGAGGTAGCCACAGCCGTGAACTACCGCACTGTACACTGGTTGATAAAGAGATAGTAGTATACTCGTAACAATTAGGATGACACTATGACGGTATAAAGAATGAAAAAAAAACCACGGTTAGGTGGTAGGTATATAATAATAAATAATACAATTCTGGTCGGACGGACTGCCTGCCGTGTGCCGACACAGAGGTAGCCACAGCCGTGAACTACCGCACTGTACACTGGTTGATAAAGAGATAGTAGTATACTCGTAACAATTAGGATGACACTATGACGGTATAAAGAATGAAAAAAAAACCACGGTTAGGTGGTAGGTATATAATAATAAATAATACAATTCTGGTCGGACGGACTGCCTGCCGTGTGCCGACACAGAGGTAGCCACAGCCGTGAACTACCGCACTGTACACTGGTTGATAAAGAGATAGTAGTATACTCGTAACAATTAGGATGACACTATGACGGTATAAAGAATGAAAAAAAAACCACGGTTAGGTGGTAGGTATATAATAATAAATAATACAATTCTGGTCGGACGGACTGCCTGCCGTGTGCCGACACAGAGGTAGCCACAGCCGTGAACTACCGCACTGTACTGTGTCTGCTGCTAATATAGACTGGTTGATATTTAAAGAGATATTAGTAGTATACAACAATACTATACTGGTGGTCAGGCACTGGTCACCACTCCTGCAGCAAAAGTGTGCACTGTTAATTAATATAATTGTACTCCTGGCTCCTGCTAACAACCTGCAGTGCTCCCCAGTCTCCCCCACAATTAATTATAAGCTTTTAATTTATACATTGATGACTGTGCAGCACACTGGGCTGAGCTGAGTGCACACAGACTGAGTCACACTGTGTGACTGACTGTGCTGTGTATCGTTTTTTTTTTCAGGCAGAGAACGGATATAGCAGAGAGAAGTGAACGGATATATTATATTAAATAAAAGTTAACTAGCAACTGCACTGGTCACTGACTGTGGTAAACTAACTCTGTCTGCGACTCTGCACAATCTCTCTCTATCTAATCTATCTATCTCTATTCTAATGGAGAGGACGCCAGACACGTCCTCTCCCTATCAATCTCAATGCACGAGTGAAAATGGCGGCGACGCGCGGCTCCTTATATAGAATCCGAGTCTCGCGATAGAATCCGAGCCTCGCGAGAATCCGACAGCGTCATGATGACGTTCGGGCGCGCTCGGGTTAACCGAGCAAGGCGGGAAGATCCGAGTCGCTCGGACCCGTGGAAAAAAAAGTGAAGTTCGTGCGGGTTCGGATTCAAAGAAACCGAACCCGCTCATCTCTACAAATGATGTGACGGTCGTTCCAGTGTCACTTGTTCCCACGATGCATGACACAGAGCGGACACACAATGCAATCTTCCAGACGATGGTGCAATATATTATTTCGTAGGAGTGTATCCAATGAATGACTGCTCCTGTAAGCTATGGGTCTGACTCAGATGTGGACGGAGATGCTATGGTTGTTGCTTGCATGGAAGCATGAGCAATAGCCCTAATATGTTACTGCAACATGAGGCATCTGATCACATGTGACACCATCGATGGCTGCCTGACCCATGTGGCCGCGTGAGCCGCCCGCCACCGACTGCAGATACAACAAAGAGGCCAGGAAATCTCCGTCTTCCAACGGAGAAGCATTTCTCATCGCTCCCCCACAATGGAGGCGACACGTGGCTTCCACCCCTCCTTGGCACCAATCAGCAGTGTACGCACTACATGATATGCCCCAGATCCTACATCGCATTCTACACTCTAACGTCCAGCATATCAGATGCCACTATCATAAACGACGGCTTAAAATGACGGATTGGGGGTACAAACTATAAGATGGTCACCCCCATACACCTTGGCTCTAAGACATAGGGCGGGATGTATTAAGATACATAACCGCCCCTCGCCACTTACCGCAGCGATGTTGATCGCATATTTACTAACATATGTGATCAATATTGCAATGTGGTGACGGAGGCTCCCCGCGATACCTGTGAGGTGGTCTGCGGGGGGTCTCCGTCACCTCCAAGGGGTCTCAACACTTCCTGGACGCCGGGAAGCAGCAGCAGGCTGCCTCCGGCGCCTCCTCCTCCCCCCTGCAGCCGGAAGAACCTCCGGCTGCATTGCTAGGGGGAGGAGGAGATTACCTTCCGGGTCCAGGGCAGCCTGGAGGAAGGTATGCCGGGGAAGAGGGGGGGTCGGCGTCTGCGGCGGGGACGTCGGAGGCGGCGGGTTGCGGCGGTCAGCGATAAGAAGCCCATAAGCTTCTATAGGGCATCGCCATCCAAAGATGGCAATACCCTGGATGGCAAAAAAACGGCGGTAGGGTCTTAATAAATTTAAAAATGTGGTAAAACCCCTGTTTTCGGGGGTTTTACCGCATTTTTCCTTTAGTACATCCCACCCACATTATTATTTTTTTCATCATTTGCTATTACATCACCACAACGGAAATCTTACTTTGATTTGAAAGAAACGGGGAAAAAAAGATACAAAAAACAAAACCAGAACGAGCAAAGAAGACGCCAAATTGAGGCAGCTGAACAGCGGGAATTAGGAAAACAGAAAAGTACAAACTGTGTCAGGGGCAAGCTCAAACATCCAAGTGACGACCTCTAGGAAATGTACAACTATTGAACTTCAAACATCACCTGACTGATGAACTTTCCCTACCTGAGCCAAGAGGTGACACTGAGGGATAAGCAGTTAGCAAATGGGTGTCCGATGGAGCAATTCAATTGATGATCGGAACGGGCGCGAATGCCCGCGGTGCCCACATTTCTGCTTGTTCCGTGGGTAAGCATTGTTGCGACCCGGCGGAGAGTTGTTGGAGCGACTCTTTCCAATATGCGTGTAAGGCGCTGTTAGGAAAGATCACTCATAGTAAGACTATAAAAATAAAGCTTAGGGCTGCCAAACACAGCAGCCCTGTGACCATGGTCCGGCTTCTGCCGCACCAAACAAAAACTGATTTGACTGAGTCGGTGGGTGGGATTATATGGACAAGCCCATTGCATCCTGGGAGGCAAGAAAGCTTGTGATCGTTTGATGCCAATCCGCTGTCGCTCCATCATATCCCAATGTTATCCTGTATATAACCTGTGGACCCTGCCGGAGAATTCCATGCTTTGGGCACTCTAACAGGACTTCAGACGGGTCTTGCCACTATAGGCAGCTACCCTTGGTACTTTTGAGGTGACTAGTGTGACAATTAGTGGACACCCAAAACAACTGACTTGCTCTGTCGGGCTCCCATTACGTATTGCTGCGCTCAAAACCATTGAATTTCCACCTGAAAATTTAAGCGAGAACTCTAATGAAGATAAAAGAAAAGAAGGCCAACACAGAGTCCAAACTTATTACATTATTGACTGTTATTGCGGAATATGAGGGAACGTTTTATCCAGGAAGAGTGAAAGATAAAATCCATAACCAAGTTTAAATAACTTATACTCCTTTCACACTGCCATAAATATCCCAGGTTATTGCACGTGACTGCACAACTGAATCTGGGCAGCGAGCAGGGTTGAACACGGGTACAGCTTGGCTGGCAGTGCAGTGTGAATGGTTATCCCAGATTGATGCAACCCGGGACCCGTTCACGCCATAGAAGAGCCGGCACTTGGTGATGATCTCGGGATGTGTTGCTGGTGATGTCACCAACCTGGCAATGAGCCAGGACAGGCCACAAGTCTGAAAGGGATCTCAGCCCGGTCGCACCCAGGAAGTTCCAGGGTGTGACTTGGCAATACAGTGGGAAACTGGTATAAGTAAGCACCAGTTACTGCTTTATTTTTACACTGCAATTTCAATTTGAGTTGCCAGATATCAGCGATGGGTGTGGGTGACCGGCGGGCGGAATCCCATCAGCATACATTGTGACTACATCCCGTCAAATTGTCCGGATGTCTCAAAGATCTAACAATAAGCTGCGACCTGCTAATCAGCCACATTGGGAAGTGACTGTGCTTCCCCACGAAGAATACCTGACATTTTTCCTGTTCCTTCACAGGGAAGGAACGGGGAAATATTTCATCCCCAGGGAAGGAATACAGATATGGTGGCCACATGCTGTCAAATATCTCACAGTCCTATAGTCACAATATCTGCTGGATTGTATCTGACAACGTGTGCCTTTTTTTCTGCACATTACCCCTGCCCCACCTGCAGTGCAGCATGGTTTTACCAAGGTGCAAAAAAATATTTTTTTGCTTTGCTCACATTTCATATTCGCCCCATAACCAGGGCCGTTTCTACTAACGAGCAACTGTGCAATTGCCCAGGGCGCCCACCGACCCTTGCTGGCTGTGCAGGACACTGGGATGGATGGAGTGCATGCACAATGTGGTAAGCAGGTGTATGCATTGCAGGAAGGCACTGGGTTGGAGAGGTGCCTTCCCTGGTGTGCCAGCCTCATACAGTTCTAGTGTCGCTGTCGGTCAGAGCACCATTCCCTGACACTATGTGGCCGCACTTCGACGGCCCAAGAAGAGTGGCAGATTCAGGAGGGAGGGGTCATAATCTGAGTTAGGCCGTGGGCAAGTGCTGACATGATGACCAAAAAGCATTTTTACGGTGTTTAATTTTTTTATTAAATGTGTCCTGTGCCTACTGTGGCCGTGTCTGGTAATTAGTGTCCGGCATTAATCTGATGTACTTCCAGTCTCCTGGTCAGTGGGGATGCATCTCCTGCTCCTCACCTTCAGATAGCTCAGAATCTGTGAGGTGTGCTGTCCCTCTGTCGGGAGCCAGCCTTCCTCTCTGTCTTCCTGTGATGTCTCCCTTTCTTCCTTCTCACATCGCTCTCTCTGTTCATCTCAGTTCTTTTCATCTCTCTCTGTACTTCCCCATTTAATTCCGTCTCTTTCACTTCTTCCCTATTCACTCCATATCTCTGTGGGGGTCATTCAGAGTTGATAGCTCGCTAGCAGTTTTTAGCAGCCGTGCAAACGCATTGTCGCCGCCCACCGGGGAGTGTATTTTCGCTTTGCAGAAATGTGAACGCCTGTGCAGCAGAGCGCCTGCAAAATCATTTTGTGCAAAACAAGACCAGCCCTGTAGTTACTCTTTGTGTGCGTTGATTCTAACGATGGAGGGACGGGTTTTGATGTCACACACCCGCCCAGCGAACGCCCAGCCGCGCCTGCGTTTTTTCTGCCATGCCTGCGTTTTTCTAAGCACTTTCTGAAAATGGTCAGTGGACACCCAGAAACGCCCACTTCATGTCAATCTTCCTGAGTTCGTCCGTGCGACTGAAATGTTCGTTACACTCTGTGCAAACCCACAATGCTCATTGTACCCGTACGACACACCTGTGCATTGCGGTGCATACGCATGAGCAGAAATTCAGATTTTTAGCCTGATGGCTGCGCTGCGAACAAAGGCAGCTAGCGATCAACTCAGAATGACCCCCAATGTTCTTACCTGGTGCTCCCATCTCACCATATTCTTTCCCTTTTCCTCCAGTCTCCGTTTGTTTTTCTCAATATTTTTCCCATCTCCCCCTGTTTGACCCACTTTTCTTCTGTCTTTTCCTCTGTCCCTCTATAAATACACTGCTCAAAAAAATAAAGGGAACACTTAAACAACACAATGTAACTCCAAGTCAATCACGCTTCTGTGAAATCAAACTGTCCACTTAGGGAGCAACACTGATTGACAATCAATTTCACATGCTGCTGTGCAAATGGAATAGACAACAGGTGGAAATTATAGGCAATAATCAAGACACCCCCAATAAAGGAGTTGTTCTGCAGGTGGTGACCACAGACCACTTCTCAGCTCCTATGCTTTCTGGCTGATGTTTTGGTCACTTTTGAAAGCTGGCGGAGCTTTCACTCTAGTGGTAGCATGAGACGGAGTCTACAACCCACACAAGTGGCTCAGGTAGTGCAGCTCATCCAGGATGGCACATCAATGCGAGCTGTGGCAAGAAGGTTTGCTGTGTCTGTCAGCGTAGTGTCCAGAGCATGGAGGCGCTACCAGGAGACAGGCCAGTACATCAGGAGATGTGGAGGAGGCCGTAGGAGGGCAACAACCCAGCAGCAGGACCGCTACCTCCGCCTTTGTGCAAGGAGGAACAGGAGGAGCACTGCCAGAGCCCTGCAAAATGATCTCCAGCAAGCCACAAATGCGCATGTGTCTACTCAAACGATCAGAAACAGACTCCATGAGGGTGGTATGAGGGCCCGACGTCCAACACCGTGCAGGATGTTTGGCATTTGCCAGAGAACACCAAGATTGGCAAATTTGCCACTGGCGCCCTGTGCTCTTCACAGATGAAAGCAGGTTCTCACTGAGCACATGTGACAGACGTGACAGAGTCTGGAGACGCCAAGGAGAACGTTCTGCTGCCTGCAACATTCTCCAGCATGACCGGTTTGGCAGTGGGTCAGTAATGGTGTGGAGTGGCATTTCTTTGGGGGGCCGCACAGCCCTCCATGTGCTCGCCAGAGGTAGCCTGACTGCCATTAGGTACCGAGATGAGAGCCTCAGACCCCTTGTGAGACCATATGTTGGTGTGGTTGGCCCTGGGTTCCTCCTAATGCAAGACAATGCTAGACCTCATGTGGCTGGAGTGTGTCAGCAGTTCCTGCAAGACGAAGGCATTGATGCTATGGACTGGCCCGCCTGTTCCCCAGACCTGAATCCAATTGAGCACATCTGGGACATAATGTCTCGCTCCATCCACCAATGCCACGTTGCACAACAGACTGTCCAGGAGTTGGCGGATGCTTTAGTCCAGGTCTGGGAGGAGATACCTCAGGAGACCATCCGCCACCTCATCAGGAGCATGCCCAGGCAATTTTAGGGAGATCATACAGGCACGTGGAGGCCACACACACTACTGAGCCTCATTTTAACTTGTTTTAAGGACATGACATCAAAGTTGGATCAGCCTGTAGTGTGTTTTCCACTTTAATTTTGAGTGTGACTCCAAATCCAGACCTCCATGGGTTAATAAATTTGATTTCCATTGATAATTTTTGTGTTATTTTGTTGTCAGCACATTCAACTATGTAAAGAACAAAGTATTTAATAAGAATATTTCATTCATTCAGATCTAGGATGTGTTATTTTAGTGTTCACTTTATTTTTTTGAGCAGTGTATTTATTTGTATTGTAGGGGCCCAATGTGTTGGTTCAATTCCTATCTGGGTCGGTGTATATAATTCTTTCCTGTGGTGACCAATGTCTGGGTGATGTAGGGTGCACAACTGGGGTGCAAGGTAGTCTTTTTCCTGCGATGCCACCCCCCTTCTAGTGAGGCCATGCCTCCTTTTGACGTGTGCCTACATTTTTACTGCTCACACCAGTAGCCATATTGTCTAGAATTGACCCCATAACCATCTCTTATGTGATATTACTGGTATAAAACACAAAAAAATTATATAAAAATAATGATTATTATTGTTATGAAACGACTAAACGATATGACTTTCAAGCTTGAAAAAACGGGTACATAATTTTATATCACCGACGGCCATCGAGTGTTCATGTCATAGTAAATTAATACAGCGGTTATTTTTTAATGCTATGAACTATAAAACTGATACATATTAATATTAAATAAAAGTTCTGTAAGCAAAAGTTTCTTTTGTTGTTCTGCGTTATTATATATTCACCTGCACCTTCCAGTTGCTTCTCACTTGTCCTTTAATTTGTGTTCCAATTATTTTCTACACATTTGAAGTTTACTCATTAGCTCCTAATTAAAGTTATCAAGAAAGAGACATCATTTAGTGCATCCTGAGCGCAGTCCGTGAAACGTTCATTGTGCTTGGCTCTGTGATGTTCAGCGTGCGCCTGTCTTGCCTTTAATGAGATTTTTAAGTTTATTTAAGGATTAAATACCTTTTATGCATTGAGCTTTAACTTTCGCAAATTATAACTCGTGACATTGAGTTTCCAGAAAATAACAGTAGGTTGATTATACCTCCAACACCATAAATAAAATGTACAAAAAAAATGTAAAAAAAAAAAAAAAAAAATGTTTCATTTTTATTGAAATTGCAAAGTGTCTCCTGCGCCAAAATATTTGCTATGTTGTGCATTCGGACGTGTCCTTTGTCGGCTTACACGCGATGCGTACGCATTGCGGAAGCGATTATCTGCGCCAAGCTCCATACAGTCACACCAGCGCTCTCCCTATGCAATGCCTATGGGCCGCAGGCACGATTTCCGCGATCCCAGTGCTGCTATGTGTACGCATCATGTGTAGGCTGACACAGGACACAACTGTACCTGCGAGCACTCTGCATGACCATTGTGTAGTGTGTACACACAATTCATCATTTGATGTGTGCTGCGCTTCAGATGGGACAACACGGCGAGCGATGCGGTGTATGTGCATTAACCATGTAACAATATATTGTGTCTTTGGGCCTTATTCAGATCTGATCGCAGCAGCAAAATTGTTCTCTAATGGGCCTAAACAATGTGCACTGCAGGTGGGGCAGATGTAACATGTGCAGAGAGAGTCAGATTTGGGTGGGTTATATTGTTTCTGTGCAGGGTAAATACTGGCTGCTTTATTTTTACACTGCAATTTAGATTTCAGTTTGATCACACCCCACCCAAATCTAACTCTCTCTGCACATGTTACATCTGCCCCACCTGCACTGCACATGGTTTTGCCCATTAGAGAACAATAATGCTGCTGCGATGAGGTCTGAATTAGGCCCTCTGTATGGCGGATCGTATATACCGTGTACATCATACAGTATCGGCCCGTTGCGAGATCACTGTATCATTGCAGCGTGTACCCAGCTCTAGTGAAGCTGACAATGCAGAGAGAAGCTGTGAGTGGCCTGGCATCGTATGCTATCATTGACAACAGGTGGAGGAGAAAGTTGATGATGCTGCTTATGTTTCAATATGATTTGCCGGCCTACAGGAGGCTGGCGGACACAATACTGACGCTGGCATCCCAATATGTGTAATCCTAACAGGGGGGAGATAAGTACAGTATATTCCCCTCTGTTCCCTACCCCCTAACCCTAACCTTTCCCCCCTGCCGCCTAACCCTAACTCTCCCCTCTTAGTGCCTAAACCTAACCCCCCCGGTAGTGCCTAACCCCCACACACACCCTTCCATAGACTAATCCTGACCTCACCCCCCGCCCCCAGGTGATGCCAGTGGGTGGCCCGGCCTTAACCTTAGCTCAGTGGCTATACTTATTCTGGTATTGGTCTCCTGACTCTGCCGGGATTCTGCTATCAGCATTCTGACAGGTGTCGGGATTCTGGCCTCAGTATTTAATCTGCTAGGATTCTGACAGCCGGCAAACTGCTAGGGTAGGTGTATGAGGGCACAGCTTAAGAATTGCTGATCAGAAGAGATGGAAATGAATTTGGCAGCTGGGACACATGACCTCAACTAATCTGCAAAATCCTGATGTATTGGTAGATGAAACCGTATGCCGATTATTGCTAACGCAACTGCCACAGGATTTAGGGGGTGATTCAGAGTTGATCGTAGATGTGCTAAATTTTGCACGGCTACGATCAGCCACCCTGACATGCGGGGGGACGCCCAGCACAGGGCCAGTCCGCCCTGTATGTCTGCCTCTGCCCCTCCTCCCACTGCGCACAGGTACAAAAGCATTGCACGGCGGCGATGCTTTTGTGCCTGAGGAGTAGCTCCCTGGCAGCACCCGTCGCTCTCCAGGTCACAGCGGCCGCCGTGGTCCGCCCCCCACCTGCGTTGCCAAGACCACGCCCCCAAAACGGTGGCCCAACGCCACCACCCCGCCCCCTCCCGCCCATCGAATTCCTCTGCCTGTCAATCAGGCAGAGGCGATCGCTGGGCTGAGATGCCGAACGCATCTCTGGCATGCACCGGCGCACTGCGGCGCATGCACAGTTCAGACCTGATCGCCCGCTGTGTGAAAACGCACTCAGCTATCAGGTCTGAATTAGCCCCTTAGCAATCCATAATGGAACAGGACGGAAGCTTGCTTACTCTAAGACAAAACTGTCTCACAGACAATTGTCAGAATCTATGCGTACTCTTGGTCCCCTGTTGTATCCCCCCCCAGCAGGGATGTGGCAGGATGTAATTGTAATAATAATGGCGAGGATGACGATGAAAGTAATGTGGATATTAGACACCTGGATATCTCCTATTAAAATGTATGGTAGAAGAAACTCCACAGTCCTGCATATGTCAGATCATCAAGTGACAATTCAGCTTCATGTTATCAGATGGAAATGACATGATCTTATTATAACAAAGTTGAATAACTTTACATCAACAAGTTACAAGATGTTGTCTTATTGTTACTTAGGTCTTCAGGGGCAGATGTACTAAGCCCTGGATGGAGATAAAGTAGCAGCCAACCAGCTCATAACTGTCATTTTTCAAACCCAGCCTGTGACATGGCAGCTAGGAGCTGATTGGCTGGTACTTTATCACTCTCCACTTTATCTCTAACCAGAGACCAGATGTAATAACACCCGAGATAGCAGGAGGTGCGAATTGTCGGCTAATCTGCCGGCTAAAAAAACTCATGTCGACCTTTTGACCTGCCGGCCTAGAACATGTCGACCTAGAAACCCTGTCGACCCAGAAACCCTGTTGACCTAGTTACTGTCGACCAATAGTGGGTGACCTAGACATTTTCAGATACCCAGAGAAAGCTGTGCGGGGCCGGGCCAGTGTCGATGGACACACAAGATGATCACTGGTTAAAAAAATAAAATCATACTTACCAGTCCCAGGAACCGGGGATCGGTGCCCCGGTGAGCGCTGCTGGGCACCGAGTCCTCTATGTGCTGCGCTGTGACCCCTGTGCAGTAAAGTGATGTTGCAAAGCAGCAGCTCACTTTACAGCACCAGGGGTCACAGCACAGAAGCAGCAAGTGGACACCGACTCCTGGAACGTGGTAAGTATAAATCCCAGGGAGGGGCTCTTTTGCGGCGTGGGGGGAGTTGAGACGGGAGGGTCCCGGCGGGGGCAGTAGCGATGGATGGTGTTGCATGTGCAGCAGGACATCACGGTATTTGTTATGAAAAATACCCCGATGATGCTGCGGAGAGGCTTCGCAGGGACAGAGCTTTTTTGCAAGCTCTGTCCCTGCATGCGATAATTGATAAATCCGTGTAATGTGCAGATGGAGCCACCTTTATCTTGGCCTATAATGGGATTAATTGAGCCAGGGCAGTTGGACTTAATCCCCTGCTGTAATGACTTAATCCCCTGCTGTATTGTTCTCTCTGTATTGTATTGCAGCTGAGAACAGTAGAGGAAGGGTTTATGGTGGTCATTCCGAGTTGTTCACTCGTTGCCGATTTTCACCATGCTGCGATTTGTTGCTAAATGTGCATGCGCATTGTACGCAGGGCGCATGCGCTTAGTTATTTAACTTAAAATGTAGCAGTTTTGCTGGTGTTCGTGCGGCGCTTTTCAATCGCACTGCTGATCGGTGAATGATTGACAGGAAGTGGGCGTTTCTGGGAGGTAACTGAGCGTTTTCCGGGAGTGTGCTAAAAAACGCAGGCGCGTCAGGCAAAAACGCAGGAGTGTCTGGAGAAACGGGGGAGTGGCTTACCGAACGCAGGGCGTGTTTGTGACATCAAACCAGGAACTAAACGGACTGAGGTGATCGTAATCTAGGAGTAAGTCTCGAGCTACTCAGAAACTGCTTGAAAATTTTTAGTAGAAATTCTGCTAATCTTTCGTTCACAATTCTGCTAAGCTAAGATACACTCCCAGAGGGCGGCGGCCTAGCGTGTGCAATGCTGCTAAAAGCAGCTAGTGAGCGAACAACTCGGAATGACCACCTATGCTAATAAACCATGGTGTGACTAGGCGCAGCACAGAAGCCAAGATAACTGTGGCTCCAGCTGTACTGAATTATCGCATTGCGTCTTCGGACGATATTATCACACCACATCCGCATCATCAGATTCAGATGGTGATAAATTGGCCCCTTAGAATGTAAACGAGGGCAGGTGGGAGGAAATCCCTAACAACTCGCACAACACATGCATTACACAAAGTGTACACACAGAGGCGCTGTTGCAGTTGAGATGCACGGTATTAGAAATGTCTTGGAACAGTGCTGGACGTTCCTGGGTGGTGACCAGGAGGCGGATATTCAGACATTGAGATGTCCCGTCTTACGTGCATGATATTGGAGTTTCGCAGGCGTGCTGATAAACACAGATCATTCACGCCGGTGTGTCATCGAAGTGCTGGTTTTGCTTCCTGCAATTAATGGCAGACCCCCGAATTACAAGAAATCGTTTGCAATAACATTTGTCAGGTTGACGTCTTTGTAATTTGCTGGCCATTTCATTGGCGTGATCTGATTAGACTGCTACCTGTCTCTACAACAGCAAACCTGCAACTTACCTTCTAGGTTAAAAATTCACCTTACATGCAAAGTAATGGGGAGATTTATCATTGTTTGGAAAGAGATAAAGTGGAGAGAGCTAAAGTACCAACCAATCAGCTTATAGCTGCCATGTTACAGACTGTGTTTGAGAAATATCAGGAGTTGACTGGTTGGCACTTTATCTCTCTCCAAGATTTGATAAATCTCTAGGTAGAAAATGTTCTCTGTTGGAACTTGAAAATGTCATATACAATACTGTGATGTAGCTTTTATACCGGCTATCATTTTCTTTTGTGTTACCTAAAGTTATAGCTTTTAAATAGTTTTTATAGCTTTGATGCTGAAGTTCATTTTACTGATCTGTACTATTTTATATGGTCTGGATCTCGCTCTGTACAACTGTAGCTTAGATAGACTGCAATCTTCCTGTCTTGTTACTTTTCTGAACCTTTTCATTACATGAGGTGATTCCCGCTGGGATCTTGCTTGGTATGACTGATACTCCAGTGATAAGTGGCACATAGCGGCTGGCTTATAGATGCTATTAATGCTATTAATATTAATACTGTATCTGGGTGTTTATGATAATGAGATGACTGATTCACAGCCTATTGAGGCGCCCGCCCGGTGGCAGTGGCGCTATTCCGTCTTGGCACGTACTCAGACACACCATTGTTGCGCCATCTCAACATCACATTGCAGCAGACCCATGGTAGGTATCTGAGCCCCGCCCCTGTGTCATGGCTTCCGCGTCTTTAGATGCAGCTGCAGTCAGCGACACACTCATGTCTGGCTAGCCACCCCCCATTACCCCCCAGGAGCACCCTCTGAAAGTCAATCTCTTTGCATGCAATTTCAATCTGCTGATTAGAGTGGTAACCGTGTGTAGTGCGACATCGTCCTCTTGCGTGTGACACATACTTGCCTACTCTCCCGGAATGGCTGGGAGGCTCCCGAAAATCGGGTGACCCTCCTGGCCCCCCGGAAGAGCAGGCAAGTCTCCCGATTTGCGGGGTCCCCCCTGCCCGCCCGCCCACTTAGTGTGTAAAGTGGGCGGTCCGGGCAGTCGATGACGCTATTCTTGCTGAATCGCGTCATCATAGCCACGCCCCCTGCAGTGTAATGCCGGTGATCGCGGCATTACAGAGCAGGGGGTGTGGCTTAAAGGAGGTTTCACCGTGACCCCGCCCCATCCCGCCCCCGTCCCACCTCCAGCCCACCCCCTCCTTTATGTCACAGCCTCCCCTGCCCGCCTGCTGAGCCGACCTGGCTGCTCTCTCCCGCAGAGAGCAGCCAGAATGTCGGTAAGTATGGTGTGACATCGCCAATTCGTGCACATCTCAATCAGGCCTTCAGAGAGGTACAGGCAGGCGTAGAGATAATAAAGTGTTAAACAAGGTAGCATGGGGATCAGCGGCGTATTAAGAGAGGAGGGGGCCTGTGTACAGTCTTCATCCTGGCCCCTCCTCTCTAGCCGGCAGCAGTGACTCTGAGCACTAGGTGGTGCACAGGTCTCCAGTAAAATGGTGCGGTGGCCATTTTCCCAGCTGTTTTCCCTACTGTGCGTGTGCAAAATGCAAATCACCAGGAAAATGGCCACCGTTCCTTTTTGCCAGATATATCACGCTAATAAGACGGTACATCTCGATATGTCTGAATAGCCACCGCCCTATCCCTGCACATTCTCCACCCAGGAAAGCCTAATTCTGCATGCATGTAACTCTGGGCCTAATTCCGGTGTGCTTGGTATGGCACAGCCACAGCGAGGTGAGTGTGCAATGTTGTACACCCAATATTCTAATGCTGCAGGAGGAATCTGTAGGTAAAAGTCTCCTCCTGCCAGCATCAGCAATCCGAGTGCTATACGTCTGAAGACACGTCATTGTATCACCATCGCTTACCAGGCTGGCTGTTGTAATCCATCTGCAGGGGGTAAGAAGTCTGTGTCCAGCAATGCACACCCTGGGCTCGGCACGCCAGTCTGCACTGGTCGCAGCCTTTGCTCCGCCCCCCAAAGGGGGACTGCAAGCAATCACACAGGACTTATTCTGCATTTACTATCACTGGGAAGCCAGTGGAGAATCACTTGAGGCACGCGCCTAGGGGCGGCACTTGTCTGGGGGAGGCACTTGGATGCTTGTACTGTAAGCCCAAAATAGCAAAGTATTTCCACCGTACTGTATCATATGCCATCTTAAATGGAGTGTAAGCGGTTAGGACATGCACATACTGCCCCTGTAAGCTGTGCCACTTGTATACGTAATTTTTTAAATTTTTGTAATTTGAATTCAAATTTTTGAATAATTCTATTAAATTGGCTATCATCAAATGGGGGCTTATAACCAATCAATAAAAATAATAAAATTAGGCAGGCGGGGGGGGGCAACCTTTATTGTTTTGCCTAGGGGCGCTCTCACCCCTAAATCCACCGCTGGTGGAAGTCCAAAGCAGCAGGAGAATTATGTTACACTTTTCCACTAGCAGTGAAAGTAATAGATGTACATTTGCATTATAACACAAAAATCCAGCAAAAATGGGGCAATTATTAAAGAAGTAAACATTCGTTATTTGAAAAAGGACTTGGATAAAATGTGATCATTTATATATAGTGTGTGTGTGTGTGTGTGTGTGTGTGTGTGTGTGTGTGTGTGGGGCTGTGAAACCCACTCGGGCAGAAGCTGATGTTGAAGATGAAACATTCTGTATCAGAAGATCGTGTATCAGTAGCGCTGTAATAATGACAACACATGACTCATGTGCGTTCTCTGCGGACAGGATACTGAAGGCAATTAGTGTAGTTTCTCAGTTCTTTAAATACACGGTCAATTGCTCAAATCTCTCTAGTTTATATGCTGTGCGACAATTCATCAGCCAGAATTCCCAGAAGTACATGAATATATGTCTATCTGTATCCCATAGTGCACAGCCTGCACAAGCTGGTGAGTGGCCTCTATCATTGCCAAAGTCCACAGGAAATTATTTCCACAATGAAAGGACAAATAGTCAATATTGATGGAACAGGAGGTACAGTAGTAAGTGGTATTATAGGTATAGCCGACGCGTTTAGTCCTGTAATAGCACTTCATGGAGTGAAGGATAGCACTTTGTCTACAGCGGGTGAGTAATAGCACCAGTGTCTCTGTAGAAGTAGCCGCAGCTACTGTAGTTCTATTTAGCAGAACAGAAAGAAATAAAAACATGAAAATAAATCCTGCTGGCCCGTCCACAGACTGCGCACAGATCTCTTCAGGGGTGGAAGGACTAATGTCCAACAAAGAGAGCAGATATACGTCATATGCACAGGTGGAGGGCACAGGGGTAATTGCTTTCTGGTTTGCTGTGGGCTGGGTGACCAACTCTGGACCAGTTGTCCAGGCAGTAGATACAGTAGGTGGCCTTTGCTGCATGTTAACTCATTGTTACTGTCTTTCCCACCCTTACAACCAGGGGTTAAAGTGGGGGGGGGGGGAACGAGGTGGAACTGAGTTCCACCACCTGTAGTGGTAGGGGGAACTAATTCCACCATCTCCATTGCCCTGCACAGTAATTCCAACAGAAAAGCCCACCCCATCATCTGCGTCAATCGATGATACAGGCGGCACTAGTGTTACTGATGATCTGCAGCCACCTACTCATTTCTCAGGTCCTGGTGCCTCCATGGTCCTCCTCCATGAGTTCCACCACCTCACCAGGACCACTTTAAGCCCTGCTTACAACCTTCAATACAGAAAAGTGGACCTGAGAAACCTACAGTATTATGCACTGTCTAACTTTTATCCTCTTTGTGCAATATATATTCTGTACATATCACCGAGTATAAATCAATATACAAGGGCTAGAGTGTACAGTATAATCATATCTGACAATCACAGAATGAGCTGAGGTATTATGGAGTAGGATGAAGAATGTTTGAGGTTAAAGTACTGTATAGCAATATCAAATATATAAGTATTAAAGCATGATAGGCTGCAGGTAAGGAAGGTTAGGGTTTGGGGGATGGGATGCAGTTAATTTGCCGGACATCAGGATTCTGGCTTTCAGGACACCGGCGCCGGAAACCCTATAGCCAACAATGCCAAGAGCTGGAATCCCGGCTCACAGAGGCTATTCCCACTTGTAGGTGTCCATGACACTTATAGAGTGCGAACAGACCCTGCAAAAGTGGTGAGTGCTGTGAGCCCGCGAGGGAACTCTTTGTGCTCGCCCCACTGCCAGCATATTGGTGACCAGGATGTTGTTGTTATACTGATGGTCGGCATCCCAGCCGCCGCTAATTCATACGGATCCCTGGGGGATAAGGGAAGAGGGTTAGAATACTTATTGTGGTGTTCGGAATACCAAAGTTGGATTACTATTCTGGCGCCAGTATCCAGAGCGAGGAACTGATCAGTATCCAATCAGGAGAGGTAAGCTGCGGTGGTGGGGGGGGGGGTAGGTTTAGGCTGCAGGGAGGGGGGTTATGGTTATGCTGCGGGGAGGGGGATTAGGGTTAGGCACCACTTTGGAGGGTTATGGTTAGTCTGTGGGGAAGGGGGGATAGGGTTAGGCACCACTGGGGAGGGGGGATAAGGTTAGGCTGCAGGGAGGGGGATTAGGGTTAGGCACCACTGGGGAGGGTTATGGTTAGTCTGTGGGGAGGGGGGTTAGGGTTAGGCACCACTGGGGACGGTTATGGTTAGTCTGCGGGGAGGGGGTTAGGGTTAGGCACCACTGGGGAGGGTTATGGTTAGGCTGCGGGGAGGGGATTAGGGTTAGGCACCACTGGGGAGGGTTATGGTTAGGCTGCGGGGAGGGGGTTAGGGTTAGGCACCACTGGGAAGGGTTATGGTTAGGCTGCGGGGAGGGGGTTAGGGTTAGGCACCACTGGGGAGGGTTAGGCTTTTGGTGGGGGAGAATTAGGTTTAGGCTGGAGGGAGGGAGGGTTAGGGTTAGAGTGGTTGGGGATTAGGGTTAGGTACCACTGGGGAGGGTTAGGGTTAGGCTGCAGGGAGAGGGGGATAGGGTTAGGCACCACTGGGGAGGGGGGATAGGGTTAGGCTGCAGGGAGGGGGATTAGGGTTAGGCACCACTGGGGAGAGTTATGGTTAGTCTGTGGGGAGGGGGGTTAGGGTTAGGCACCACTGGGGATGGTTATGGTTAGTCTGCGGGGAGGGGGTTAGGGTTAGGCACCACTGGGGACGGTTATGGTTAGTCTGCGGGGAGGGGGTTAGGGTTAGGCACCACTGGGGAGGGTTATGGTTAGTCTGCGGGGAGGGGGTTAGGGTTAGGCACCACTGGGGAGGGTTATGGTTAGGCTGCGGGGAGGGGGTTAGGGTTAGGCACCACTGGGGAGGGTTAGGCTTTTGGTGGGGGAGAATTAGGTTTAGGCTGGAGGAAGGGAGGGTTAGGGTTAGAGTGGTTGGGGATTAGGGTTAGGTACCACTGGGGAGGGTTAGGGTTAGGCTGCAGGGAGAGGGGGATAGGGTTAGGCACCACTGGGGAGGGGGGATAGGGTTAGGCTGCAGGGAGGGGGATTAGGGTTAGGCACCACTGGGGAGAGTTATGGTTAGTCTGTGGGGAGGGGGGTTAGGGTTAGGCACCACTGGGGATGGTTATGGTTAGTCTGCGGGGAGGGGGTTAGGGTTAGGCACCACTGGGGACGGTTATGGTTAGTCTGCGGGGAGGGGGTTAGGGTTAGGCACCACTGGGGAGGGTTATGGTTAGGCTGCGGGGAGGGGGTTAGGGTTAGGCACCACTGGGGAGGGTTAGGCTTTTGGTGGGGGAGAATTAAGTTTAGGCTGGAGGGAGAGAGGGTTAGGGTTAGAGTGGTTGGGGATTAGGGTTAGGTACCACTGGGGAGGGTTAGGGTTAGGCTGCAGGGAGAGGGGGATAGAGTTAGGCACCACTGGGGACGGTAATGGTTAGTCTGTGGGGAGGGGGGTTAGGGTTAGACTGTTGGTAGGGGAGAATTAGGTTTAGGCTGGAGGGAGGGTTAGTGTTACAGTGGTTGGGGATTAGGGTTAGGCACCTCACTGTTTAGGTGTCGGGATTCTCAGCGTCTGGATGCTGCAGTCGGTATTTTGACTGCCAGCATTGACTGCCAGGAAACCGTATGTATTCCATATATATTTGGAACCCGGACTCCAGGTCAACACCAATTAGGTCGACACCCATTAGGTCAACACCCATTGGTCGACAGTGGGTAAGTCGACACTAGAAATATGTCAACATGGACATTAGGTCGACGTGAACAAGGTCGACGTGAAAAAAATGTCGACGTTCATTTTTTTATGCTTTTGGTGTTTTTTTGGGACTTCTTCATAGTTTACGATCCACGTGGACTACAAATGGGAACGGTGACCTGTGCCAAGTGCAGCAGTAGCAGAGCGAGGCACCTTGCCTGCAGCGTGGCGAGCGAAGCGAGGGGACACGGTGGACTAATTGGGGTTCTCAATCACTTGACGGAGAAAACAACACAAAAAAACATAAAAAACCCGCGTCAACCTTTTTTCATGTCGACCATGTTCAGGTCGACTTAATGGCTGTGTCGACATATTTCAAGTGTCGACTTACCCGCTGTCGACCAATGGGTGTCGACCTAATTGGTGTAGACCCTGAGTCCCATACCCATATATTTATATACAGTCAGACAGAGATTTGTCAGTTTATATTATCAACTACACACCCTGCCTATATTCTTCATATTGGCCCTCATTCCGAGTTGATCGCTCGCTAGCTGCTTTTAGCAGCATTGCACACGCTAGGCCGCCGCCCTCTGGGAGTGTATCTTAGCTTAGCTGAAGTGCGAACGAAAGGTTAGCAGAATTGCTACTAAATAATTCTTAGCAGTTTCTGAGTAGCTCCAGGACCTACTCACAGATTGCGATCAGCTCAGTCCGTTTAGTTCCTGGTTTGACGTTACAATCATGCCCTGCGTTCGACCAGCCACTCCCCCGTTTCTCCAGCCACTCCCGCGTTTTTACCTGGCACGCCTGCGTTTTTTAGCACACTCCCTGAAAACGCCATGTTGCCGCCCAGAAACACCCACTTTCTGTCAATCACACTACGATCACTCGAGCGTTGAAAAAACCTTGCTCGAGCTTGTGTATATCTACTAAATTTTGTGTTAAATAACTAAGCGCATGCACGCTGCGTATCATGCGCATGTGCATTTTCTACCTAATCGCTCCGTTGCGAAAAACGGCAACGAGCGAACAACTCGGAATGACCACCCTTGATTTATATCTTTATTTAACAAAAATATGTATCCGTGTGAATCTTCTAGGTGATGCTGCAGAACTCGCATAATGTGGTATTACAGCAAATACACAGATGTTAGCGTAGTGCACAAGGAACCACTATTTAATTATTAAAACATTTTTTTTTATGACATCATAGACAAGCTGTGAATTGAGTGACGTTGTATAATCAGCTGCAGTTACCTGGAAATCACCCACTGTGTATCATTAAACCGCTATAGATTAGGATTGATGACAAAGAATTGAGTTTATTATTTTGTTGCCAAAAAGGAATCATTGACTCTTCTCAGTCAGCGGAGGTAACACAGCGAGCTATCATCATATAATCAGCTGCGGATATCGCACAGCAGCGCTATTAAAGATTTATAAACTGGGGCTTGACTTAAACACGGAGGTTAATGTGTTGCCAAATAGAATGGAGCACGCTGTGTAATCTGCTCGCTGAGAGGGAAAACAACACAGCAGGCTGATTATATAAAGGGACGCCTTCCCCTACATACAGTACAAGCAGGGGAAACAGTCAGCTACTGTATATATTATGGTGTTGAATTACATGTAGAGATCAGTCTAATTTAGTGCTACAGTGATGAAAGCACTGTGACGCATGTACATTATATGGTATGGGTGGTCATTCCGAGTTGGTCGCTCGCTAGCAGTTTTTAGCAGCCGTGCAAACGCTATGCCGCCTCCCACTGGGACTGTATTTTAGCTTAGCAGAAGTGCGAACGAAAGGATCGCAGAGCGGCTACAAAGTTTTTTTGTGCAGTTTTAGAGTAGCTCAATATCTACTCAGCGCTTGTGATCACTTCAAATTATTCAGTTCCTGTTTTGACGTCACGAACACGCCCTGCGTTCGCCCAGCCACGCCTGCATTTTTCCTGGCATGCCTGCGTTTTTTTGAACACTCCCTGAAAACGGTCAGTTGACACCCAGAAACGCCCTCTTCCTGTCAATCACTCTGCGGCCAGCAGTGCGACTGAAAAGCTTCGCTAGACCCTGTGTGAAACTACATCGGCCGTTGTAATAGTACGCCGCGTGTGCGCATTGCACCGCATACGCATGTGCAGAAGTGCCGTTTTTTTGCCTCATCGCTGCACAGTGAACGAAAGCAGCTAGCGATCAACTCGGAATGACCACCTATGGTGCGCTGCTGTAATAGAACTTCTTCTGTTTTGTAGTTGCAAAGGAACAATGGGCCCAATTCAGACCTGATTTCTCCTCTGCGAATTTGCAGAGGTCTGCGATCGGATAGTCGCCGCCTAGACAGAGTGAATAACTGCCCCATGCAAGTCTGCGTACGCTGTGCGAAAAGCTCTGCAAACACCGGACAGCTGCAAATCTGTTCGCAACTCACCATCAAATGAGCACTCTGTCCGCAGCCCAGGACTTACTCCTACAGTGCGATGAGAACAGGCTGATCGGGGGCCGGACCTGACGTCACACACCCGCCCTGACAACGCTTGGGAACGCCTGCGTTTTTCCTGACACTCCCAGAAAACGGCCAGTTACCACCCACAAACGTCCGCTTCTTGTCAATCATCCTGCGTTCGCCTAACGATCAAAAAGACTCAGGATTATTTTGCACTTTGTCCTCGCATCTGCGCATTACGATCTGTAAGCATGCGCAGTCATTCGATAATCGTCCGCTGTGAGATTTCGCACAACACCGATCAGGTCTGAATTAGGCCCTATATTGCAAACCATGGCCCTCATTCCGAGTTGTTAGCTCGTTCTTTTTCATCGCATCGCAGTGAAAATCCGCTTAGTACGCATGCGCAAAGTTCGCACTGCGACTGCGCCAAGTAACTTTACTATGAAGAAAGTATTTTTACTCACGGCTTTTTCTTCGCTCCGGCGATCGTAATGTGATTGACAGGAAATGGGTGTTACTGGGCGGAAACACGGCGTTTCAGGGGCGTGTGGCTGAAAACGCTACCGTTTCCGGAAAAAACGCAGGAGTGGCCGGAGAAACGGTGGGAGTGCCTGGGCGGACGCTGGGTGTGTTTGTGACGTCAACCAGGAACGACAAGCACTGAACTGATCGCACAGGCAGAGTAAGTCTGGAGCTACTCAGAAACTGCTAAGTAGTTAGTAATCGCAATATTGCGAATACATCGGTCGCAATTTTAAGAAGCTAAGATTCACTCCCAGTAGGCGGCGGCTTAGCGTGTGTAACTCTGCTAAATTCGCCTTGCGACCGATCAACTCGGAATGAGGGCCCATGTTTTCCAACTCTGCTGTTGTCTGTAATTACTTGTCGTAGGAGTGTCACTGCTTGGGCTTTATTTTATACTGTATATATATATATATATATATATATAGAGAGAGATTTTTCAAACACAATACTTTATCTTACAGATATCTGCACAAATCTAGTCGTATAAGCAAAAAGGGTGACGTGGAACTTATTGCAGCCCTACAATGGCCAGTGGCATGACTCTCAAGCGACTGTGCAATACCATACAAACAAAATGCGAATTGAGCTGGAGGTATCCTGCCAGCATCTGCGATCCTAGTGCTACATCCGCAGCTCTGGATCACCATCGCAACTATCGCGACCATCGTTCATGGCGGTCACAGCCCTTGGCCAGTCTGCATAAGCTGAAGCTTACTCAGACTGGCCGTCAGGATCCCTCAGTTGGGTCCAGGTAGTCTGTGTCTGAGGATGCAGACCCTGGAATCCACACACCTACAAAACGCCTATGCTTTTTTTTTAAATGATCCCACTTTGCAGCCCTACTACAGCCCCCAAATGCTGCAACATGTCAATCAAGCTACCGCTGAGAGGGAACTGTGAGAGATCGTGCAGGATCCATTCCGCACATGTGCAGACCCCCAAACATCACATTTATATGTAACCCATCGGATTTGTGTACACATCCGCATCAGGCCCCAGTCTCCTCTCCAAGTTGTAGAAATAGTGTACAGCATACATTATTGGTGCATACCACTTAGAGAAAACAGAAAGAAAAAAAAATGTACAGTACACTATACAGACATATATACAATGTGTGCTTGTGTATGTGTTTTCCTGAGGGGGACAATGTGTGAGTTATTTTTGCAGTTGGGACTAATGTGTTTTTTCCCATGGGGGCCAATGTGTTTTTTTACCCATAGGGACTAACGTGTGTGTGTGTGTGTGTGTGTGTGTGTGTGTGTGTGTGTGTGTGTGTGTGTGTGTGTGTGTGTGTGTGTGTTTTGCATGGGGACCAATGAATGAGTTTTTATACCCTTTGGGGCCAATGTGTGTGTGCTATTTCCCTTGTGGAACAATGTGGGTGGGTGTTTGCCATGGGGAACTGGTGTTGTGATTTTGCAGTTTTAAAATAGGGGTAAAAGATAATAGCTTGCCGCGCTTGTGGTGAGCTGTTTAGTTTGTAGATCAAGGGATCTGGTTAATTGAGGAGATATAACCAAGTGATATGTGTAAGTGCAAGTGGACAATTCCAATTCCAGATTTTAGATACATGCAATATGGAAAAAAGGTTAAAAAATCTTTTAAAAACAACAGTCAATGTTTACAGTAAAAGTTCTGTTTGGAAGATCTTAAGAAAAAAAATCCAGCAGGATTCGAAACGCGTTGGATTATTGTGGGGGCAAACACAGAAGCATGAAGAAGTCCCGCCAGCGCCTGACATCACCGGAAGCCGATGCCCGAACTTCCGGTTAAAGTACACAGCGCTCAGAACGGTAATCGGACCGCACCAGAATTATGGTAAGCTAGGGATAGCTTTTCCAAACAGAACTTTTACCATACTTCCCTGGTGTCTTTTCCATATTGCATGTATCTAAAATCTTTCTTTACTAATTTCCTCTGTACTGCACTCAAGTTTTACTCCTCTTTCTTCTTTTTTTCATATTTAAGTTTCTTCATATTTAAGTTTTTTATTTATTTTCATTCATTCATTTTATTTTTATATTTATTTTATTATTTTTATTCTCACCCCACTACACTTCACTTACACATAGCGCTTGGTTATACCTCCTCAATTTTAAAATAGTGATCGTTGTGCCAGAAGTTGAAAATCACTGGTGTACACAAATACAGTTTTCTATTCATTGGAGTACTGATTCTTAGAAGAAGTTTATCCCTGACCCTCAGTCGCCACCTCTCAGAGACATTATCCCCCGAGAGCTGCCCGCACAGTATGTAGACATGGGGGGGAATGTAATAGGGTGTGAGAATCAGAAAGTGAGAGATTTTGGGAGATTTCTCCTGTTTTTTTAAAGTAGCAATCATTTACATGGCGAAACCAGGTTGATTTTGCCATGTGAAGGTTTGCCACTTTAAAAAAAACAGGAGAAATCTCCCAAAACCAGGGAAGAACCTCTCGCTAATGCTTTGGGCAGAAAATATCACTTTTACCTCTCGGGCAGTTATGCTGGATTAAGATTCAGTCTCTTCTGAGTCACACTTACTTTGGCTTCAAGTCTGGTCTCTACCCACGTTATTTAAAAACACTTTGTCAAAATAGCAATTTCCATTTCCACATTTGCAGCTATGTTTTCACAAATGTGTTTGTAATGTTGAAGCTTGTTTCATATCTGCTCTAGGCTTTCATTTAAACCTATGCTCAAGTACAGCAGCATCCCTGTAATTATACTGCAGCACCCCATAACTTATACAGCATAGGCAGCATCCCTGGGGAATTATAAAGCACAGCATACAGGCAACAGTACCCCTGGACTTAAACAGCAGTGGGGCAGCACCCCTGGACTGATAGGGCAGAGGGGCAGAACTCCATACAGGGCAGCACCCCTTGAATGATGTGGCAAAGAAAAGACGTGCAAGATGGAATTGTCCTTGGGCCCTCCCACCCACCCTTATGTTGTATAAACAGGACATGCACACTTTAACAAACCAATAATTACAGTGATAGGGTCTTTCACACAACTGTGGCTGAAATGATTAGTTGGTTTGGGCAATTAATCTGTCCTTGCACAAACTGGCTCTTAGAGGCAAGATGTTGTCCTCATCCTCAAATTCCACCCCCCTTCCGTGTTTACCTCTTCATCCTCACAGAGAAATAATATTCAAAAAACCACATCATTTAGGTGTCAATGGACTGCTTACACTGTTACCCAAAGTTCCTGATCTTGACATTGACTTATGATGAATGCGGATGACGTATAAGGGAGGATGTTCCTAGGTGGTTAACGTCCTTACCCCTACTTATTATGTATTGACAAAGGCAACAGATGGCTTGACATCTGTTGTCCAGATTTGTGGAGAAATAATTCCACACCAAAGAGGTGGCTTTTTTCATATTTTGCCCAGGCATGACAATGGGCTTTTTCATCCCATGGACAACAACTGTCTCCACTGGTGCCTCCACATCACCATCAGAATCATCATCGTCAACATCCTCCTCAGCGCCAGCTACACCCATATTCTCCTCATCCTGGTGTACTTCTACAGTGACATCCTCAATCTTAATATCAGCAACTGGACTGGTGGTGCTCCTCCAGGCACTTGCAGAGGGTGTGCAAAAGGTGGAAGGAGCCTCCTCTTTCCATACAGTCTTGGAAAGGTCATGCCTAGACATCGCAACTGTGGACAGTGCCAGCACCCCTGTATTTTCACAGCACCCCTGTATTTTCACAGCACCCCTGTAATTTTACAGCATTCAAGACAAGGCCAGTGTACATTTATTTTCACCTCAGCCCTTTATTTTTTTACAGCATAGAGGGCCAGTGTACTTTTATTTTAACAACAGCACCCCTGTATTTACACAGCATACAGGACCAGTGTGCATTTATTTTAACAGCAGCACCCCTGAATTTTTACAGCACACAGGACCAGTGTGCTTTTATTTTAACAACAGTTGCACCGCTGAATTTTTACAACATACAAGACTGGGCCAGCACCCCTATATTTTCACAGCATACAGGACCAGTGTGCTTTTATTTTAACAACATCACCCCTGAATTTTTACAGCATACAGGGCCAGTGTAATATTTTAACAGCATCAACCCTGTATTTTTACAGCATACAGGACCAGTGTACTTTTATTTTCACTGCACACCTGAATTATTACAGCATGCAAGACAGGACCAGTGTATGTACATTGATTTTACTGCACCCCTGAATTTTTGCAGCATACAAGACAGGGCCAGTGTACAATATTTTACTGCACCCCTGAATTATTACAGCATACAAGACAGGGCCAGTGTACATTTATTTTACTGCACCCCTGAATTATTACAGTATACAAGACAGGGCCAGTGTACATTTATTTTACTGCACCCTAGAATTATTACAGCATACAAGACAGGGCCAGTGTACAATATTTTACTGCACCCTAGAATTATTACAGTATACAAGACAGGGCCAGTGTACATTTAATTTCACTGCACCACTGAATTTTCACTGCATACAGGAGGACAGTGCTCCTGCCCCCTGTACAGCACAGTGACAGCCAGGACAGCCACAACACCCATGTACAGCTGCAGCACATGAAACACCAGTGACAGCCAGGACAGCACCCCTAACATCACAGTGACTGGACAGCACCCCTAGAGAGCACACGCTGACCCCACCCGACACCACCACCCACAAAGAGACAGAGGTCTGTCTCCCTCACTCTCAAAGTCCGGAGTGAAAATGGCAGCGACGTGCTGCTGTTTATATGGAATCCAACACCTGTGAGAATCCACGTTTTGCCTCGTTCTGGTTTCTGAGTCTGGTAGGAAGTCCCGAGTCGGACTCAGAAACTGTCTCAGAACGGGATGTTAAGGGGGGTTTGGTTCTCCCACTCATCTCTAGTTATTAGTGTGCTAAGTTTGCATTTTATTGAACATGGGGGGTAATTCCAAGTTGATCGCAGCAGGAAATTTTTTAGCAGTTGGGCAAAACCATGTGCACTGTAGGGGGGGTAGATATAACATCTGCAGAGAGCGTTAGATTTGGGTGGGTTATTTTGTTTCTGTGCAGGGTAAATACTGGCTGCTTTATTTTTACACTGCAATTTAGATTGCAGATTGAACTCACCACACCCAAATCTATCTCTCTCTGCACATGTTATATCGGCCTCCCCTGCAGTGCAAGTGGTTTTGCCCAACTGCTAAAAAATTTCCTGCTGCGATCAACTTGGAATTACCCCCCTGGTTCTGTGATAAAATTGGGCGTTTTCTTGGCATAATTATCTTGTTCAAGCCAAATGCATGTAGAAACACATATGTCAAATGTTGTACTCCTTAATACATCTTATTATATTTACAATGTATTCTAATTGAAATAAATTGGTTAGAGCCAGTGTCAGTTATCATCAGTGCTGTACAGTCAGGGTAGGCTGCGGAGGCAGTACAGCATTTTAACTGTATCCCATTTATAACTCATAATATCATCTTTGTATTATTCTAATCATTTTTATATTCAAAACTCATCTAGTCTGTAGCACTCTGCTGGAAATACAGGGACTGTCAGGGAGAGAACAGAGGTGAGGCATCAGTGGCGTAACTAGAAATTTTTCTCCCCCAAGCCAAAAAATTCTTCGGCACCCCCCCCCCCCTCCCCTTCATGCTCCATAATTGGGAGCAATAAAGGGATAAATATACGCGCGCCGAAGGCAAAAAAGGGGTGTGGTTTTGTTGGAGTGGGCGTGGTTTCACATAAAGGGGCGTGGCATTGCAGGAAAAGACTACCTTATACCCCAGTTTTGCAACCTGCACGCCCATACGTTGGCCACCACAGGAAAGAAAAATAATCCTGATTCATGCCCCTTACATTATTTGTCATTTTTCCTCCTTATAGTAATGCCCAGTATACATTATGCCACATACTGCAATGGCCCTTAGACATTATGCCGCACACAATAATGCACGACACAATATGCACACACTGTAATGCCCCCGACACATTATGCCACACACCGTAATGTCTGTGACACATTATGCCACACACCGTAATGCCTGTGACACATTATGACAGGAATCGCAATGCCCGTTATACATTATGCTACACACTGCAATGCCCGATACATTATAGCACATGCAATGTCTGTGACACATTATGACACACACCGCAATGTCCGTGATACATTATGCCACACACTGCAATGCCCGATACATTATAGCACATACAATGCCTGTGACACATTATGCCACACACTGCAATGACCTTGAGACATTATACCACAATGCCCGTGATATAGTATACCATACACCGTAATGCCTGTGACACATACCGCAATGCCCTGCCCGTTATACCCTATGCCACACATCGCAATGCCCGTTATGTATTATGCCACACTGCAATGACCCTGAAACATTATACCACATACCACAATGCCCGTGATATAGTATACCACACACCGTAATGCCTGACATATTATGACACACACCGCAATGTCCGTGATACATTATGCCACACACTGCAATGACCCTGAGACATTATACCACATATCACAATGCCCGCGATATAGTATACCATACACCGTAATGCCTGTGACACATTATGACACACACCGCAATGTCCGTGATACATTATGCCACACACCGTAATGCCCATTACACATTAAGTCCTACAGTAAGGTTTCTAATTACTTTTCAATTACCTGCTCGTTGTCAGGGGTTTCATGCACTGGGTGTCATGCTCGTTGCCAGGGGTTTCATGCTCTTGGTTCCATGCACGGTGCCAGGGGTTTTCATGCTCAGGGTGTCATGCTCGTTGCCAGGGGTTTCATGCACTGGGTGTCATGCTCGTTGCCAGGTGTTTCATGCACTGGGTGTCATGCTCGTTGCCAGGTGTTTCATGCACTGGGTGTCATGCTCGTTGCTAGGAGGTAGTCCTTGTTGCTAGGGCTGTGCTCCCAGTGCCACATATGTCCCCAGTGCCAGATATTCCCCCACGGTGCCAGGTACTTACATGCCCCAGTGCCAAATATAGTCCCCCCCCCCATGTGCCAGGTACACATATACCCCCCCAGTGCCAAATATGCCCCCAGTGCCAGATATTCCCCCCCAGTGCCACATATGCCCCCAGTGCCAGATATGCCCCCAGTGCCATATATTCCCCCCCAGTGCCAAATATGCCCCCAGTGCCATATATGCCCCCAGTGCCAGATATTCCCCCCCAGTGCCAGATATTCCCCCCGTGCCATATATGCCCCCAGTGCCAGATATTCCCCTCCAGTGCCAGATATTCCCCCCGTGCCATATATGCCCCCAGTGCCAGATATTCCCCCCCCAGTGCCAGATATCCACCCCCAGTGCCAGATATGCCCCCAGTGCCAGATATTCCCCCCAGTGCCAGAAATGCCCCAGTGCCAGATATTCCTCCCTCCCCCCCTGTGCCATATATGCCCCCAGTGCCAGATACCCCCCCCCAGTGCCAGATATCCCCCCCAGTGCCAGATATTTACCCCCCCCCCCCCGCCGTCACTTTTTGGAGGGACACGGAGGGCAGAGCTCGTCTCTCCTGTGTCCCTCCTGCTGCATCATCTCCGGCGGCCGCGGGTCTAATAGGGGGAAGTGCCGGTTCGTGAGCCAATTAGAGCTCACGGACGGCACTTTCCCCTATTAGACCCGCGGCCGCCGGAGATGATGCAGCAGGAGGGACACAGGGATGCGCGCTGTGTGCCCTCCGTGTCCCTCCAAAAAGCGGCGGAGGGAAGGAGACTGCAGACTGACATGCGGACGCTCGTCTGCATGTCAGTCTGCTGTAAATCAGTGGCGCCCCCGCAGCCCCTCGCCCCCAAGCCACCGCGAGGACTGCGGGGGCAGTAGTTACGCCACTGTGAGGCATCTCTGACACTAGTCGGTGCCTCCCCAGACATTGACCTCACCGCCCGTCACTGTCATTTACAGAATAGCACATTGTATGCACCATACAAAAGAAAAAATGAAGTACCTTTTGCTATATTGTAGAAACATCCATTCTGTGCTACTTTACACTTCATCAGAAATGGGCTTGGCTGGTGAAGAGTAGAAAGAGCTGTATCTCAGGTACTATGCGCATTTCAAGTAGTTAAATATATTTTTCATGAAATATTTCACATTTTTATTTTAGCGTGTTTTCTTCTATTTGCTGAATTATTATGCAGTATTTGCTAATCTTATTAATTTGTCACACTGTGGGTGCAAGGTTTATACTGCAAAAAAACCTAGCGGACCTCGCGCCCAATATTGGATTATTGCAGTTATGCGCAATCCCGATATCTGCGGTATCCAATTTTAAAAAAAAAGCATCCAGAGTTTTCTGCTTGAAAAACCCTGTGGAGCGAGAAACAAAATAAAAGATATTCGCTGGTCCGGTGGTCTCCACAGCTCCCGGGTGATCTCCCCTACATCTTTCTACAGGGTAGGGGGCTGCTGGGGGTGGGGGGTGGGGGATCATACATACACACACACACATACATGGACACACACTTACACATACTTACTACACATGCTGCTGCAGAAGACTGGGCCGTGACAGCCTGATGGAAGACACTGCTTTGGGAGGTGAGTAATTACTGACAGTCTGATTATGGGTTTCGGATGTCTTCGGACTGGTGACAGAGATGCTGGTCCTTTGGGTACTGTTGTACTGGATCTGGGAGGCCGGAGATAGTGCTTTCGCATACTGTAGAATCAATAAGTCCTTGGTGATTACTGGAATATGGGCACAACTAGTACCAGGAGGTTGATGAAACCCAGAACCCCACTGGTAGTCTTCACCAGAAAGCCCCGCGAGGAACTTCGCTGCCCCCACTGAGCCGGTTGCAGCCACCTGCCTGGGTTGCCTGGTCTAGATGTTCAGGAGAGGATTGGCTTTAGGCTGGTGGTCTGACTAGAATCAGAATCAGTTTATTGCCAAATATATCAGTACATTACATCAGTAAATTTAGCATAGCTACGATCAATTCGGAATGACCCCCTATGTGTATATTATGCACTATGTGAATAAAATATTGAAAATGTCTTTGTGGCTTTTCTGTGCGAATGCATTTGCTACCGTATATACTCTTGCCACGCGTTCATACGCAAGGCCTGGGTACGAAGCATGCGTGTATGCGTACGCACGGCGGCAACGCGCACGAACAGAGGCCACTCCTCCTAATGCAGGATCCAATCTGCCTCTCACAAAAGACATATATAGTGGCAGATGCTCAATTAACTTAGTGATATCACTCAGGTGCTTGCAAGGGAGGGGTATTTCTAAGTAAGAAAAATAAAAGCATTTTGTTTCCCCCAGCACCCCTAAATGACATCAGTAACCAGATTTACATCCTACACAATATTAGAATTCAGAGATCTTCATTACTTAAATTTGTGCAAATGTATGAATGAGCCCCCAAGCCTCGTCAAGGCGTCTCTGTATATTGGGGGTCCCTAGCGCTATATCTAGGTGCAGGGTGCGGCACCCAAAAAATCAGCATAAGCCAGAAAGCCCAGGGCAGCATACCAATGAAAAAACGACAGTGTTAATAAATTAGTGTTAGGAAGCCAAAGCTATATACAGAAAGTGATAATGAGATGTAATTAAAATAAAGAAATAGTGTTAGTAAAGAAATTAGTAAGTGATGTGTTAATAGAATGTAAAGGTATGCCACACTTTTCTTGCTTAGAAAGACCCCTCCCTTGCAAGCACCTGAGTGACATCGCTAAGCTAATTGAGCATCTGCCACTATATATGAATGTTTAGCAAATACAAGCTTTGGAAAGTTTTGCTTGAAACATGGTATCCGGTCTTTAGATCGACATCACTTAGGTCGACAGTCATTAGGTCAACCACTGTTGCTCGATATGCATTATGTCGACATGGTCTTTAGGTCAACATGGTCAGTAGGTCGATATGACAAAGGTCGACACATGAAAATGCCGACATGAGTTTTCAAATTTTCTTTTTCTTTTTTACTTTTTCTTGCTATACTATCCACATGGACAATGATTGGGAACAGTAACCTGTGCCAAGCACAGCGAGGCACCTTATCCGAAGCATGGTGAGCGCAGCGAGGGGACACGGTGCGCTAATTGGGTTTCCCGGTCACTTTACGAAGAAAACGACACCCAAATAAATATATAAAAACTTGTCGGTCTTTTTCCATGTCAACCTTTTCTGTGTCGACCTCATGACCGCGTCGACCTATTCCAGGTGTCAATCTACTCACTGTCAACCAATAGTGGTCGACCTTATGACTGTTGACCTAGTTAGGGTGGACCCAATAATCCACACCCTTGAAACATATGGGGAATGTCAGTTTTCAGAGTTTTGGGAACTGGAAAAACAATGGACAATGTGTTTAATTCGAAGACACAGCCAATCATGAGCTCAGAATTTCCCAGTGAACCAGGCACCTGTACAGATTTACTATAGGGGGTTAATTTACTAAACAGCAGTTTGGCCTGGTTTTGACTTACTGGATTCTGCCGCAGATTGACAATGATTTTAATGTCTAATTGCAAACATTTGCAAAATGACGGTTTTGATGTCTAAACATAATCTGCCGTCAATCCCATTGGATTGCAAATGGCAACCTGACGTGACATATATGGTGGCGGTTTCTCTCCAAAATGTTGTGGATTAGAAGCAAGTGGAGAAGGAGAAAGTTCTAGGAAAGTAGTAGCAGAAAGATAAAGTATTGTTGATATGGTGAGTTTCTGTATATTGGTTGTCATTCCGAGTTGTTCGCTCGCTAGCAGCTTTTAGCAGCCGTGCAAACACTATGCCGCCGCTCACTGGGAGTGTATTTTAGCTTAGCAGAAGTTCAAACGAAAGGATCGCAGAGCGGCGGCAAACTTTTTTTGTGCAGTTTTAGAGTAGCTCCAGACCTACTCAGCGCTTGCGATCACTTCAGACTGTTCAGTTCCTGTTTTGATGTCACGAACACGCCCTGCGTTCGGACAGCTACGCCTGCGTTTTTCTTGGCACGCCTGCGTTTTTCTGAACACTCCCTGAAAACGGTCAGTTGACACCCAGAAACGCCCACTTCATGTCAATCACTCTGCGGTCAGCAGTGCGACTGAAAAGCTTCGCTAGACCCTGTGTGAAATGACATCGTTCATTGCAATAGTATGACGCGCATGCGCATTGCGCCGCATACGCACGTGCAGAAGTGCCGTTTTTTTGCCTCATCGCTGCAGAGCGAACTAATGCAGCTAGCGATCAACTCGGAATGACCCCCATTGTCTATTTGAGGTGAGTTTTCCCTATAATCTGTTTTTTCATTTTTTAAAACCCTCTGTGTTATGTGATCGTGTGTTTGTATTTTATTTTATTAGGGGTCTATTTAATAAACTAAAATAAGATGGCTTTTCTCCAACCTTTTAGCTGGAGAATGCCATACTTCTGTTTCCTCTGTGTTTAGTTATATATAAGGTGTCGGGAAACAGCTGATTTGTCCGCCTTTTACTTGTTCCTTACACATTCCAGGATCAGTATTTATATCTTATTGAGAAACATACTGTAACCCTATTCTAGATGGCACTATGGGGGTGATTCTAACTTGATCGTAGCTGTGATAAATTTAGCACAGCTATGATCAGGAACACAGACATGTGGGGGGGACGCCCAGCACAGGTCTAGGCCGCCCCACATGTCAGTCCCTGCCCCGTCGCTGAAGTACAAAAGCATCGCACAGCGGCAATGCTTTTGTGCTTCAGGAGTAGCTCCCGGCCAGCGCAGCTTTTGCGTGCTGGCCGGGAGATACTCATTGCGGCCCGGCTCGCAGCGGCTGTGCGTGACATCACCGCCCCGGCACGGTCCGGCCACACCTGCGTTGGCCGGACCGTGCCCACAAAATGGCGGCCAAACGCTGCCATGCCGCCCCCTCCCTCCCCGCCCAGTGACCGCCTCTGTCTGTCAATCAGGCGGTGGCGATTGCTAGGCAACGACAGTCGTCAGCTGTCAGCCATGCACCGGTGCACTGCGGCGCCGGTGCATGCAGAGTTCTAATCTGATCGCTGCGCTGCCAAGACCTCTTAGGGCTATTTCTCACAGACGGTTTTGTCCTGGCGGCAAAAAGCCGGCAAAAGCCGGACAGTTTTTTGCCGGCTGTCACTACCCTTTCACACACTAAATCCTCTGCCTTTCACGGCCATGGCTCGGTAGCAGTACTATTCAGTGCAACACGACCGTGCCGCGTGGAAGGACCCATCGGGGCTGAGTATACATTACAATCCCGGCACGACAAAAAGCCATCTGGGAGTTTGCCGTGCCGGTCTGTTATGGATAGTTTGAAAGGGGCCATAGGGCTGTAACACACGCACCGGTTTCGCCCGGATGGCAAAAAGCCGGACAAACTTTGTCCGGCTTTTTGCTATCCGGGAGAAACCGGCAGAGTCTGTCACACAGGACGGCTTGGACCCGTGTGTGATGCTGTGCGCATGCGCAGCATCAGACACGGCTTGAGAAAAAACCGTTGTGTGTGAAAGCTCCCCTTCACACACACGGTTTACTGGCTGCAAAGACGGTCCGGCGCCGGCCCTTCCAGTGGATAGTTCCGGCTGCAACTCGGCAGCCGGGCCGGGGTCGTGCACTGTGAAAGGACCTGTAGCCTCACACTGTTCTTTACAATGCCGGCACGTGAAAAAGCCATCCGGCTTATTCCCAGCCGGCAAATGCCGGCTCGTGTGTTTTAGCCCATACAGTACCTGCCGAAATGGAGAAAAGCAGGGAATAAGGGCTAAAACACACTACCCGGCTTTTGCCGGTCGGGAACAAGCCGGATGGCTTTTTCCCGTGCCGGCATTGTAATGAACAGTGTGAGGAGTAGTGTCCTTACACACTGCACGGCCCCGGCCCGGCTGCCGGGTTCAGCCGGACCTATCCACTGGAAGGTCCGGCTGCCGGGCGGGCGCCTGGCCATCTTTGCAGCCAGTGAACCGTGTGTGTGAAGGGGAGCTTTCACACACAACGGTTTTTTTCCAAGCCGTGTCTAATGCTGCGCACAGCATCACACACGGCTCAAAGCCGTCCTGTGTGACAGACTCTGCCGGTTTCTCCCGGATGGCAAAAAGCCGGACAAAGTTTGTCCGGCTTTTTGCCATCCGGGAAAAACCGGAGTGTGTGTTATAGCCCTACGAGTTCTCTCTATGTTTTCCTCCACTACCATCACTTCTGCTCCCCCTGCAACAGGAGCGTTGTGTGACATCACAGTTATTGATCAGCGCATACGCAGATGATGCAAACATTTCTCACAAATGAACTTCTGTGGTCTGGGATATATACTGTATCTGTAATGTGACGTGGTGTACCATCCAAATATAAACTATGTAGTACTGTATGTACCTAGAACAAGATACTTTTCAGGCTCTGCGATAAGGCCCGTGTCTATACGCTCTAATATACTTTATGGATGTGTACAGCTAAGCTTTACTCTATAGTGTGCTGTGTTACCTGGCCGTGTACTGCGGTAGGTTAAAAACTCTTGGAACTGCAAACTGATTGCCGTACAGAACTACCTGTATCTCATACCCTTATAATGTCATTGCATATTTAATGTTTGGTGGTGTAACTACTTCAATGAAAAATAACTGTTGTCACTTGTGTACTTTCTTCACTTAGGTTTATTCTGGAGACACAGTTACTGCTGAGGAACAGATATATATTTTGCTGAAAGCGAAAGTACAATGTGAATTAAATATATCAGTCCAGCTGCAGGAAGAAGGTTAAGTATCTCATGAATTAATTACAGTGCTCATCATTTGTTTTCTGTGATGTGTGTAATGAGTAATGACGTGTGTAATGAGTAACAATGTGTGTAATGAGTAACAATGTGTGTAGTAAGTAACAATGTGTGTAATGACTGAGTAATGTTGTGTGTAATGAGTAACAATGTGTGTAATGAGTAATGATGTGTGTAATGAATAACAATGTGTGTAATGAGTAATTTTGTGTGTAATGAGTAACAATGTGTGTAATGAGTAATGTTGTGTGTAATGAGTAACAATGTGTGTAATTAGTAATGTTGTGTGTAATGAGTAACAAGGGGCCTAATTCAGATCTGATCACTGCTGGGCAATCAGATCCGAACTGCGCATGCGTATGTACCGCACTGCGCCGGCACGGCTGCAACGGGGATTGCCAGTCAGCGACGGGATTGTGTAAAGGATCCATTCGCATGGGCATTCGTAAGGAGATTGACAGGAAGAAAGCATTTGTGGGTGGCAACTGACCGTTTTCAGGGAGTGTCCGGGAGAACGCAGGCAGGCTCAAGCGTTTTCAGGGCGGGTGTCTGATGTCAAATCCGCTCCCGGACAGGCTGAAGTGATCGCAGCGGCTGAGTAAGTCCTAGGCTGCGCAGAGACTGCACAAGATTTGTTTGTACAGCTCTGTTACACATACAATTGCACACTTGCACAGCTAAAATACCCTCCTCCTGTAGGAGGCAACTATCTGATCGCAGGGCAGCAAAAATCACCTGCTAGCGATCAGGTCTGAATTACCCCCAATATGTGTAATGAGTAACGAAGGTATGTAATGAGTAATGATGTGTGTAATGAGGTGTGTAATGAGTAATGATGTGTGTAATGAGTAACAATGTGTGTAATGGGTGATGATGTGTGTAATGAGTAACAATGTGTGTAATGGGTAATGAAGGTGTGTAATGAGTAATGATGTGTGTAATGAGTAATGATGTGTGTAATGAGTAACAATGTGTGTAATGAGTAATGATGTGTGGAATGAGTAATGATGTGTGTAATGAATAACAATGTGTGTAATGAGTAATGAAGGTGTGTAATGAGTAACAATGTGTGTAATGAGTAATGATGTTTGTAATGAGTAACAATGTGTGTAATGAGTAATGATGTGTGTAATGAGTAATGATGTGTGTAATGAGTAACAATGTGTGTGATGGGTAATGAAGGTGTGTAATGAGTAATGATGTGTGTAATGAATAACAATGTGTAATGAGCAATAAAGGTGTGTGATGAGTAACAATGTGTGTAATGAGTAATGATGTTTGCAATGAGTAACAATGTGTGTAATGAGTAATGATGTGTGTAATGAGTAATGATGTGTGTAATGAGTAACAATGTGTGTAATGGGTAATGAAGGTGTGTAATGAGTAATGAAGGTGTGTAATGAGTAATGATGTTTGCAATGAGTAACAATGTGTGTAATGAGTAATGATGTGTGTAATGAGTAATGATGTGTGTAATGAGTAACAATGTGTGTAATGGGTAATGAAGGTGTGTAATGAGTAATGAAGGTGTGTAATGAGTAATGATGTTTGCAATGAGTAACAATGTGTGTAATGAGTAATGATGTGTGTAATGAGTAATGATGTGTGTAATGAGTAACGATGTGTGTAATGGGTAATGAAGGTGTGTAATGAGTAATGAAGGTGTGTAATGAGTAATGATGTGTGTAATGAGTAATGATGTGTGTAATGAGTAACAATGTGTGTAATGGGTAATGAAGGTGTGTAATGAGTAATGATGTGTGTAATGAATAACAATGTGTAATGAGTAATGAAGGTGTGTGATGAGTAACAATGTGTGTAATGAGTAATGATGTGTGTAATGAGTAATGAATGTGTGTAATGAGTAATGATGTGTGTAATGAGTAATGATGTGTGTAATGAATAACAATGTGTGTAATGGGTAATGAAGGTGTGTAATGAGTAATGATGTGTGTAATGAATAACAATGTGTAATGAGTAATGAAGGTGTGTGATGAGTAACAATGTGTGTAATGAGTTATTATGTGTGTAATGAATAATGAAGGTGTGTAATGAGTAATGATGTGTGTAATGAATAACAATGTGTGTAATGAGTACTGATGTGTGTAATGAGTAATGAAGGTGTGTAATGAGTAATGATGTGTGTAATGAATAACAATGTGTGTAATGAGTAATGAAGGTGTGTAATGAAGCTGCAGATGTGATTGCATGTGAAAAAAGCCTCTGATTGACCATGTGCAGTGCCATGCTGTGTGATAATATTACCGTATGTTTGGTACTATTTCTTGGCTGCTGTCTCTCACTATGGATGGTTCAGATGATGGAGGTGGGGTGGGGGTGGGGTGTATGGCAGATAGATTACTGATATTTATGTCACAATGCCAACAGCTCCTGTTGAACATTCTAACCCGAAACCTAGCCCTAACACTAATCCACCTGCAGCGTAACCCTAACAGTCACCTCCCGCAGCCTAAAACTAACCCTAAAACTCACCGTCTGGATTTGTTGGCATTGTAACCGTCAGAATTCCGATGTTGGGATTCAGACCATCGAGATACTGACTACACCCCCTTCAGAAGCCTCTTAGAAATACAATTGATGTGTCATAAAATTGTGTCAAATTGTTTTAACAGTGTGGAGTCACCTGAATTACCAGTATCAATTTACACCATTGCTACAGTATGAAACAATGTATCATGTTTTCTTTTACATTGTTATAACTTCTAGATATTTCATATAGAGAATTCTTCCAATTAACTCCAACTGAATCACCATCAGTTACCAATGAATGTTTCATTTGGCTTATTCCTATTGAGCCCCCTTGTGAATATGTTCAATAATTAGTTCTACATAATTTCTAATTATTTGATATTTTTAATATAAATTGTATAAAAATATTAATGTTTTATTGATACATCTTATTTGAATTTAAATGTAAATAACCCAGTCTGAGGAAGTGAGCAGTGCACTCGCGAAACGCGTTATAGGTTTAAGCAACTTCTCTTCATGTCAAAATCATGTTGACACTTTTAAATATTTTTTCTTGGATAGCAGGAACCTTTGAGTAAATTGTAATAGAGTCCAAATTGCTGGAGGTCTGGGACTTAGGGGGTCATTCCAAGTTGATCGCTAGCTGCCGTTGTTCGTAGCGCAGCGATCAGGAAAAAAATCGGCATTTCTGCGGATGCGTATGCACCGAAATGCGCAGGCGCATCGTATGGGTACAATGAGCATCGTGGGTTTGTACAGAGTGTAACAATCATTCCACTCACAAGGCCGAACGCAGGAAGATTGACATGAAGTGGGCGTTTCTGGGTGTCTACTGACCATTTTCAGGGAATGCTTAGAAAAACACAGGGGTTGCGGGAAAAAACGCAGGCGTGGCTGGGTGGGTGTGTGATGTCAAAAGCCGTCCCTCCGTCGTTATAATCAACGCACACGAAGAGTAACTACAGGGCTGGTCTTGTTTTGCACAAAAAGATTTCGCAGGCGCTCTGCTGCACAGGTGTTCACACTTCTGCAAAGCAAAAATACACTCCCCAGTGGGTGGCGACAATGCATTTGCACGGCTGCTAAAAGCTTCTTGCGAGCGATCAACTCTGAATGACCCCCTTAGTCCGAGAATAGCCGTATTCTTAAAGCTGCAAACATTTACAAGGCAAAACTATATTTTTATATTGAACTCCCAAGACATTTTAATTTATTGTTAAAATGGGATTGACTGTTATTTGGTACGACCTGTTCACACAGGGATACCTATCTTCTGGATGTACCAAGAGATTCCTCTCTATCCCTTAAACAGCAGCAAACTCTGCCATCTGATACATGATATTCTTAAGTAGGAGGGTCCGGATCTATTGTACTTCTTCCATGTAGATAAAATAAGGCAAAGAAATACCAGTTTTTTCCTTATAACTATTTTTTTGTGGCAAAAGAGATATATTTTAGTAGACTCATCATTATAGATTACCTGTGTCAGTGCATTCTAAACCAAGATATCCTACATTATTCCCTTCTTATCTATCATATACAGAACAAACAACTTAATTTAATAGAATTGATTGCACTACTGCGATCAGTTAGTCGCTGCCTACAGGGGGAGTGTATTTTAGCTGTGCAAGTGTGCGATAGCATGTGTAGCAGAGCTGTACAAACAGATCTTGTGCAGTTTCTGCGCAGCCCAGGACTTACTCAGCCGCTGCGATCACATCAGCCTGTCCGGGTCCGGAATTGACGTCAGACAACCGCCCTGCAAACGCTTGGACACGCCTGAGTTTTTCCAACCACTCCCAGAAAACTGTCAGTTGCCACCCACAAACGCCTTCCTCCTGTCAATCTCCTTGCGAACACCTGTGCGAACAGATCCGTCACACAAAACCATCGCTGAGCGGCGATCCGCTTTGTAACCGTGCGACGCATTGCGGTGCATACGCATACGCAGTTTGGACCTGATCTCCCGCTGTGTGAAAACGCACAGCAGCGATCGGGTCTGAATTACCCACATTGGTCACTGACTCATAGTAGTTTATGCCCTAGTCTGGTGCTTCCAATATAGATTATATAAAATGAAGGAAACAAAAAAGTGTAAAAAAAAAGTGTAAAATTGATTATTATTTTTTAATGGCTTTAAGTGGATTTTTTATTCCTGTACCTATCTCGCCCTGCAATCACCATCCCCAGAAGGTTGAAAGCATTGCTGTCTTTTATTTATTTGCAGCGAGTAGATTCCCCAAGCTTTGCGTGACGAAACTCTGACAGGAGCGCCCCTGCGTTGGCCACCGCCTAAGCAATGCAGGTGGTGAGGAATAACATATATAACGCTGAAGCCTAAACCTTATACAAACAGCCATTTATGAAGGATGGAGCAATCTTTTACCTTTGATAGATCTGCCACCTAGCTATAAATTCAGCACAACCTCCATTCTTTTATACAAACTTGTGAGAGGCGTCCACATCTCCTGGGGTAACTGGGCGGCATTACAGGACAAATCATTTTAAGGAGATTGGGAACACTCATTGGCAAGTAATCTTAAAAAGTAAAAATGATGCGTTACACACACAAAACAGATCCTTCATTATCAAGAGATCAGAAACGGCATGCTGCCTGTCAATCAATGTCTTATATATACAGTAGTGATGAGCGGGTTCGAACTTCACCCTTTTTAGACGGGTCCGAGCCATACTCGGATTCTCCCGTATGGCTCGGTTAACCCGAGCGCGCCCGAACGTCATCATCCCGCTGTCAGATTCTCGCGAGATTCGGATTCTATATAAGCAGCCGCGCGTTGCCGCCATTTTCACACGTGCATTGAGATTGATAGGGAGAGGACGTGGCTGGCGTCCTCTCCGTTTATATACTATAAACGCAGTCTGCTGACAGTGTCCACCAGGTCCATTATACTGTATATAGCAGTACGGTAGGCCACTGATGTACCTACCTCTATGTCGTCACTCGTCGTCCATAAGTATACTAAGTATCCATCCATCTACATTGTATACCTGTGGTGTCTTTTTTTTTATACTATAAACGCAGTCTGCTGACAGTGTCCACCAGGTCCATTATACTGTATATAGCAGTATGGTAGGCCACTGCTGTACCTACCTCTGTGTCGTCACTCGTCGTCCATAAGTATACTATCCATCCATCTACATTGTATACCTGTGGTGCCTTTTACTTGTGTGCATTAAAATATGGAGAACAAAAATGTGGAGGTTAAAAAAATAGGGAAAGATCAAGATCCACTTCCACCTTGTGCTGAAGCTGCTGCCACTAGTCATGGCCGAGATGATGAAATGCCATCAACGTCGTCTGCCAAGGCCGATGCCCAATGTCATAGTACAGAGCATGTAAAATCCAAAACACAAAAGATCAGTAAAATGACCCAAAAATCAAAATTAAAAGCGTCTGATGAGAAGCGTAAACTTGCCAATATGCCATTTACGACATGGAATGGCAAGGAACGGCTGAGGCCCTGGCCTATGTTCATGGCTAGTGGTTCAGCTTCACATGAGGATGGAAGCACTCATCCTCTCGCTAGAAAAAAGAAAAGACTTAAGCTGGCAAAAGCACAGCAAAGAACTGTGCGTTCTTCGAAATCACAAATCCCCAAGGAGAGTCCAATTGTGTCGGTTGCGATGCCTGACCTTCCCAATACTGGACGGGAAGAGCTTGCGCCTTCCACCATTTGCACGCCCCCTGCAAGTGCTGGAAGGAGCACCCACAGTCCAGTTCCTGATAGTCAAATTGAAGATGTCAGTGTTGAAGTACACCAGGATGAGGATATGGGTGTTGCTGGCGCTGGGGAGGAAATTGACAAGGAGGATTCTAATGGTGAGGTGGTTTGTTTAATTCAGGCACCCGGGGAGACGCCTGTTGTCCGTGGGAGGAATATGGCCATTGACATGCCTGGTCAAAATACAAAAAAAATCAGCTCTTCGGTGTGGAATTATTTCAACACAAATGCGGACAACAGGTGTCAAGCCGTGTGTTGCCTTTGTCAAGCTGTAATAAGTAGGGGTAAGGACGTTAACCACCTCGGAACATCCTCCCTTATACGTCACCTGCAGCGCATTCATCATAAGTCAGTGACAAGTTCAAAAACTTTGGGCGACAGTGGAAGCAGTCCACTGACCAGTAAATCCCTTCCTCTTGTTACCAAGCTCCTGCAAACCACACCACCAACTCCCTCAGAGTCAATTTTCTTCTTACCCAGGAAAGCCAATAGTCCTGCAGGCCATGTCACTGGCAAGTCTGACGAGTCCTCTCCTGCCTGGGATTCCTCCGATGCATCTTTGAGTGTAACGCCTACTGCTGCTGGCGCTGCTGTTGTTGCTGCTGGGAGTCAATCGTCATCCCAGAGGGGAAGTCGGAAGACCACTTGTACTACTTCCAGTAAGCAATTGACTGTACAACAGTTCTTTGCGAGGAAGATGAAATATCACAGCAGTCATCCTGCTGCAAAGCGGATAACTGAGGCCTTGGCAGCCTGGGCGGTGAGAAACGTGGTTCCGGTATCCATCGTTAATTCAGAGCCAACTATAGACTTGATTGAGGTACTGTGTCCCCGGTACCAAATACCATCTAGGTTCCATTTCTCTAGGCAGGCGATACCGAAAATGTACACAGACCTCAGAAAAAGACTTACCAGTGTCCTAAAAAATGCAGTTGTACCCAATGTCCACTTAACCACGGACATGTGGACAAGTGGAGCAGGGCAGACTCAGGACTATATGACTGTGACAGCCCACTGGGTAGATGTATTGCCTCCCGCTGCAAGAACAGCAGCGGCGGCACCAGTAGCAGCATCTCGCAAATGCCAACTCGTTCCTAGGCAGGCTACGCTTTGTATCACCGCTTTCCAGAATACGCACACAGCTGACAGCCTCTTACGGCAACTGAGGAAGATCATCGCAGAATGGCTTACCCCAATTGGACTCTCCTGGGGATTTGTGACATCGGACAACGCCAGCAATATTGTGCGTGCATTACATCTGGGCAAATTCCAGCACGTCCCATGTTTTGCACATACCTTGAATTTAGTTGTGCAGAATTATTTAAAAAACGACAGGGGCGTGCAAGAGATGCTGTCGGTGGCCCGAAGAATTGCGGGCCACTTTTGGCGTTCAGGCACCGCGTACAGAAGACTGGAGCACCACCAAAAATACCTGAACCTGCCCTGCCATCATCTGAAGCAAGAGGTGGTAACGAGGTGGAATTCAACCCTCTATATGCTTCAGAGGATGGAGGAGCAGCAAAAGGCCATTCAAGCCTATACATCTGGCCACGATATAGGCAAAGGAGGTGGAATGCACCTGTCTCAAGCGCAGTGGAGAATGATTTCAACGTTGTGCAAGGTTCTGCAACCCTTTGAACTTGCCACACGTGAAGTCAGTTCAGACACTGCCAGCCTGAGTCAGGTCATTCCCCTCATCAGGCTTTTGCAGAAGAAGCTGGAGACATTGAAGGAGGAGCTAAAACAGAGCGATTCCGCTAGGCATGTGGGACTTGTGGATGGAGCCCTTCATTCGCTTAACCAGGATTCACGGGTGGTCAATCTGTTGAAATCAGAGCACTACATTTTGGCCACCGTGCTCGATCCTAGATTTAAAACCTACGTTGTATCTCTCTTTCCGGCAGACACAAGTCTGCAGGGGTTCAAAGACCTGCTGGTGAGAAAATTGTCAAGTCAAGCGGAACGTGACCCGTCAACAGCTCCTCCTTCACATTCTCCTGCAACTGGGGGTGCGAGGAAAAGGCTAAGATTTCCGAGCCCACCCGCTGGCGGTGATGCAGGGCAGTCTGGAGCGAGTGCTGACATCTGGTCCGGACTAAAGGACCTGCCAACGATTACTGACATGTCGTCTACTGTCACTGCATATGATTCTCTCACCATTGAAAGAATGGTGGAGGATTATATGAGTGACCGCATCCAAGTAGGCACGTCAGACAGTCCGTACGTATACTGGCAGGAAAAAGAGGCAATTTGGAGGCCCTTGCAGAAACTGGCTTTATTCTACCTAAGTTGCCCTCCCTCCAGTGTGTACTCCGAAAGAGTGTTTAGTGCAGCTGCTCACCTTGTCAGCAATCGGCGTACAAGGTTACTTCCAGAAAATGTGGAGAAGATGATGTTCATTAAAATGAATTATAATCAATTCCTCCGTGGAGACATTCACCAGCAGCAATTGCCTCCAGAAAGTACACGGGGACCTGAGATGGTGGATTCCAGTGGGGACGAATTAATAATCTGTGAAGAGGGGGATGTACACAGTGAAAGGGGTGATGAATCGGACGATGAGGAGGAGGTGGACATCTTGCCTCTGTAGAGCCAGTTTGTGCAAGGAGAGATTGATTGCTTCTTTTTTGGTGGGGGCCCAAACCAACCAGTCATTTCAGTCACAGTCATGTGGCACACCCTGTCACTGAAATGATGGGTTTGTTAAAGTGTGCATGTCCTGTTTATACAACATAAGGGTGGGTGGGAGGGCCCAAGGACAATTCCATCTTGCACCTCTTTTTTCTTTCATTTTTCTTTGCATCATGTGCTGTTTGGGGAGTATTTTTTTGAAGGGCCATCCTGCGTGACACTGCAGTGCCACTCCTAGATGGGCCAGATGTTTGTGTCGGCCACTTGGGTCGCTTATCTTAGTCACACAGCTACCTCATTGCGCCTCTTTTTTTCTTTGCATCATGTGCTGTTTGGGGAGTATTTTTTTGAAGGGCCATCCTGCGTGACACTGCAGTGCCACTCCTAGATGGGCCAGGTGTTTGTGTCGGTCACTTGGGTCGCTTAGCTTAGTCACACAGCTACCTCATTGCACCTCTTTTTTTTCTTTGCGTCATGTGCTGTTTGGGGAGGATTTTTTTGAAGGGCCATCCTGCGTGACACTGCAGTGCCACTCCTAGATGGGCCAGATGTTTGTGTCGGCCACTTGGGTCGCTTATCTTAGTCACACAGCTACCTCATTGCGCCTCTTTTTTTCTTTGCATCATGTGCTGTTTGGGGAGTATTTTTTTGAAGGGCCATCCTGCGTGACACTGCAGTGCCACTCCTAGATGGGCCAGGTGTTTGTGTCGGCCACTTGGGTCGCTTAGCTTAGCCATCCAGCGACCTTGGTGCACCTCTTTTTTTCTTTGCATCATGTGCTGTTTGGGGACTATTTTTTAAATCTGCCATCCTGTCTGACACTGCAGTGCCACTCCTAGATGGGTCAGGTGTTTGTGACGGCCACTTGGGTCGCTTTGCTTAGCCATCCAGCGACCTCGGTGCAAATTTTAGGACTAAAAATAATATTGTGAGATGTGAGGTGTTCAGAATAGACTGAAAATAAGTGGAAATTATGGTTATTGAGGTTAATAATACTATGGGATCAAAATGACCCCCAAATTCTATGATTTAAGCTGTTTTTTAGGGTTTTTAAAAAAAAAAACACCCGAATCCAAAACACACCCGAATCCGACAAAAAAAATTCGGTGAGGTTTTGCCAAAACGCGTCCGAACCCAAAACACGGCCGCGGAACCGAACCCAAAACCAAAACACAAAACCCGAAAAATTTCCGGTGCACATCACTAATATACAGTATGGGATGAGTATGTGAACCCAGCGGAGGGGATGCTGGCGGTCACCGTATCGATGCCGGCACCCTAATGGTCAAGATCCCGACAGGGGTGAGGTAAATGTTCAAACTACAACCTTCCCCCCATAGTAATTCCACACACCTCCCCCATAGTAATTCCACACACCTCCCCCCATAGTAATTCCACACTCCTCCCCCCATAGTAATTCCACACACCTCCCCCAATAGTAATTCCACACACCTTCCCCTCATAGTAATGCCACAAACCTCCCCATAGTAATTCCACACACCTCCCCCCATAGTAATTCCACACACCTTCCCCCCATAGTAATGCCACACACCTCCCCATAGTAATTCCACAAACCTCCCCCCATAGTAATTCCACACTCCTCCCCCCATAGTAATTCCACACACCTCCCCCCATAGTAATGCCACACACCTCCCCATAGTAATTCCACACTCCTCCCCCATTGTAGTTCCACACACCTCACCCCGTAGTAATTCCACACACCTTCCCCTCATAGTAATTCCACATCCCTCCCCCATAGTAATTCCACACACCTCCTCCATAGTAATTCCACACACCTCCCCATATAGTAATTCCACACACCTCCCCCATAGTAATTCCACACACCTCCCACATAGTAATTCCACACACATCCCCCCACAGTAATTCCACACACCTCCCCCATAGTAATGCCACACACCTCCCCCCATAGTAATGCCACACACCTCCCCCATAGTAATGCCACACACCTCCCCCATAGTAATTCCACACACCTCCCCATAGTAATTCCACACACCTCCCCCCATAGTAATGCCACACACCTCCCCCATAGTAATTCCACACACCTCCCCCATAGTAATTCCACACACCTCCCCCCATAGTAATGCCACACACCTCCCCCCATAGTAATTCCAAACACCTCCCCCCATAGCAATTCCACACACCTCCCCCCATAGTAATTCCACACACCTCCCCCATAGTAATTCCACACATCTCCACTCATAGTAATGCCACACACCTACCCCATAGTAATTCCACACACCTCCCCCATAGTAATGCCACCCACCTCCCCCCATAGTAATGCCACACTCATCCCCCATAGTAATTCCACACACCTCCCCCCATAGTAATGCCACACACCTCCCCCTATAGTAATTCCACACACCTCCCCCATAGTAATTCCGCGCACCTCCCCCATAGTAATTCCACACACCTCTCCCCACAGTAATTCCACACACCTCCCCCATAGTAATGCCACACACCTCCCCCCATAGTAATGCCACACACCTCCCCCATAGTAATGCCACACACCTCCCCATATAGTAATTCCACACACCTCCCCCATAGTAATTCCACACACCTCCCACATAGTAATTCCACACACCTTCCCCCACAGTAATTCCACACACCTCCCCCATAGTAATGCCACACACCTCCCCCCATAGTAATGCCAGACACCTCCCCCATAGTAATGCCACACACCTCCCCCATAGTAATTCCACACACCTCCCCATAGTAATTCCACACACCTCCCCCCATAGTAATGCCACACACCTCCCCCATAGTTATTCCACACACCTCCCCCATAGTAATTCCACACACCTCCCCCCATAGTAATGCCACACACCTCCCCCATAGTAATTCCAAACACCTCCCCCCATAGTAATTCCACACACCTCCCCCCATAGTAATTCCACACACCTCCCCCATAGTAATTCCACACACCTCCACTCATAGTAATGCCACACACCTCCCTCATAGTAATTCCACACACCTCCCCCATAGTAATGCCACACACCTCCCCCCATAGTAATGCCACACTCCTCCCCCATAGTAATTCCACACACCTTCCCCATAGTAATGCCACACACCTCCCCCTATAGTAATTCCACACACCTCCCCCATAGTAATTCCGCGCACCTCCCACATAGTAATTCCACACACCTCTCCCCACAGTAATTCCACACACCTCCCCCAATAGTAATTCCACACATCTCCCCCCATAGTATTTTCACACACCTCCCCCAAAGAAATTCCACACACCTCCCCATAGTAATTCCACACACCTCCCCCCATAGTAATGCCACACACCTCCCCCAGAGAAATACCACACACCTCCCCCATAGTAAAGCCACACAACTCCCCCTATACTTATTCCACACCTCCCCCATAGTAATTCCACACACCTCCCATATAGTAATTCCACACACCTCCCCCCACAGTAATTTCACACACCTCCCCCATAGTAATGCCACACACCTCCCCCCATAGTAATGCCACACACATCCCCCATAGTAATGCCACACACCTCCCCCATAGTAATTCCACACACCTCCCCCATAGTAATTCCACACACCTCCCCCCATAGTAATTCCACACAATTCCACACACCTCCCCCATAGTAATTCCACACACCTCTCCCCATAGTAATGCCACACACCTCCCACCATAGTAATTCCACACACCTCCCCCCATAGTAATTCCACACACCTCCCCCCATAGTAATTCCACACACCTCCCCCCATAGTAATTCCACACACCTCCCCCATAGTAATTCCACACACCTCCCCTCATAGTAATGCCACAAACCTCCCCCCATAGTAATTCCACACTCCTCCCCCCATAGTAATTCCACACACCTCCCCCATAGTAATTCCACACTCCTCCCCCCATAGTAATTCCACACGCCTCCCCCCATAGTAATTCCACACACCTTCCCCTCATAGTAATTCCACACACCTCCCCTCATAGTAATTCCACACACCTCCCCCCCTAGTAATGCCACACACCTCCCCCCATAGTAATGCCACACACCTCCCCCATAGTAATACCACACACAACCCCCATAGTAATGCCACACACCTCCCCCATAGTAATTCCACACACCTCCCCCATAGTAATTCCACACACCTCCCCACATAGTAATTCCACACACCTCCCCCCATAGTAATGCCACACACCTCCCCATAGTAATTCCACACACCTCCCCATAGTAATTCAATACACCTCCCCATAGTAAATCCACACACCTCCCCCATAGTAATTCCACACAACTCCCCCATAGTATTTCCACACACCTCCCCCCATAGCAATTCCACACACCTCCCCCCATAGTAATTCCACACACCTCCCCCATAGTAATTCCACACACCTCCCACCATAGTAATTCCACACTCCACCCCATAGTAATGCCACACACCTGCCCCATAGTAATTCCACACACCTCCCCCCATAGTAATGCCACACATCTCCCCCCATAGTAATTCCACACACCTACCACATAGTAATTCCAAACACCTCCCCCATAGTAATTCTACACACCTCCCCCATAGTAATGCCACACACCTCCCCATAGTAATTCCACACACCTCCCCCATAGTAAATCCACACACCTTTCCCCCATAGTAATTCCACACACCTCCCCCATAGTAATTCCACACTCCTCCCCCATAGTAATTCCACACACCTCCCCCATAGTAATTCCACACACCTCCCCATAGTAATTCCACACACCTCCCCCTATAGTAATTCCACACACCTCCCCCCATATTAATTCCACACTCCTCCCCCCATAGAAATTCCACACACCTCCCCCCATAGTAATTCCACACACCTTCCCACCATAGTAATGCCACACACCTCCCCATAGTAATTCCACACACCTCCCCCATAGTAATGCCACACACCTCCCCCATAGTAATTCCACACACCTCCCCCATAGTAATTCCACACACCTCCCCCCATAGTAATTCCACACTCCTCCCCCCATAGAAATTCCACACACCTCCCCCCATAGTAATTCCACACACCTTCCCACCATAGTAATGCCACACACCTCCCCATAGTAATTCCACAAACCTCCCCCCATAGTAATTCCACACACCTCCCCCCATAGTAATGCCACACACCTCCCCATAGTAATTCCACACACCTCCCCCATAGTAATGCCACACACCTCCCCCATAGTAATGCCACACACCTCCCCCCATAGTAATTCCACACACCTCCCCCATAGTAATTCCACACACCTCCCCCATAGTAATTCCACACACCTCCCCATATAGTAATTCCACACACCTTTCCCATAGTAATTCCACACACCTCCCACATAGTAATTCCACACACCTCACCCCACAGTAATTCCACACACCTCCCCCATAGTAATGCCACACACCTCCCCCCATAGTAATGCCACACACCTCCCCCATAGTAATGCCACACACCTCCCCCATAGTAATTCCACACACCTCCCCATAGTAATTCCACACACCTCCCCCCATAGTAATGCCACACACCTCCCCCATAGTAATTCCACACACCTCCCCCATAGTAATTCCACACACCTCCCCCCATAGTAATGCCACACACCTCCCCCCATAGTAATTCCAAACACCTCCCCCCATAGTAATTCCACACACCTCCCCCCATAGTAATTCCACACACCTCCCCCATAGTAATTCCACACATCTCCACTCATAGTAATGCCACACACCTCCCCCATAGTAATTCCACACACCTCCCCCATAGTAATGCCACACACCTCCCCCCATAGTAATGCCACACTCCTCCCCCATAGTAATTCCACACACCTCCCCCCATAGTAATGCCACACACCTCCCCCTATAGTAATTCCACACACCTCCCCCATAGTAATTCCGCGCACCTCCCCCATAGTAATTCCACACACCTCTCCCCACAGTAATTCCACAAACCTCCCCCATAGTAATGCCACACACCTCCCCCCCATAGTAATGCCACACACCTCCCCCATAGTAATACCACACACCTCCCCATATAGTAATTCCACACACCTCCCCCATAGTAATTCCACACACCTCCCACATAGTAATTCCACACACCTCCGCCCACAGTAATTCCACACACCTCCCCCATAGTAATGCCACACACCTCCCCCCATAGTAATGCCAGACACCTCCCCCATAGTAATGCCACACACCTCCCCCATAGTAATTCCACACACCTCCCCATAGTAATTCCACACACCTCCCCCCATAGTAATGCCACACACCTCCCCCATAGTAATTCCACACACCTTATCTCATAGTAATTCCACACACCTCCCCCCATAGTAATGCCACACACCTCCCCCCATAGTAATTCCAAACACCTCCCCCCATAGTAATTCCAAACACCTCCCCCCATAGTAATTCCACACACCTCCCCCATAGTAATTCCACACACCTCCACTCATAGTAATGCCACACACCTCCCTCATAGTAATTCCACACACCTCCCCCATAGTAATGCCACACACCTCCCCCCATAGTAATGCCACACTCCTCCCCCATAGTAATTCCACACACCTCCCCCATAGTAATGCCACACACCTCCCCCTATAGTAATTCCACACACCTCCCCCATAGTAATTCCGCGCACCTCCTACATAGTAATTCTACTCACCTCTCCTCACAGTAATTCCACACACCTCCCCCATAGTAATGCCACACACCTCCCCCCATAGTAATGCCACACACATCCCCCATAGTAATGCTACACACCTCCCCCAATAGTAATTCCACACACCTTCCCCATATTAATTCCACACATCTCCTCCCATAGTATTTTCACACACCTCCCCCAAAGTAATTCCACACACCTCCCCATAGTAATTCCACACACCTCCCCCCATAGTAATGCCACACACCTCCCCCAGAGAAATACCACACACCTCCCCCATAGTAAAGCCACACAACTCCCCCTATACTAATTCCACACCTCCCCCATAGTAATTCCACACACCTCCCACATAGTAATTCCACACACCTCCCCCCACAGTAATTCCACACACCTCCCCCATAGTAATGCCACACACCTCCCCCCATAGTAATGCCACACACATCCCCCATAGTAATGCCACACACCTCCCCCCATAGTAATTCCACACACCTCCCCCATAGTAATTCCACACACCTCCCCCCATAGTAATTCCACACAATTCCACACACCTCCCCCATAGTAATTCCACACGCCTCCCACCATAGTAATTCCACACACCTCCCTCCATAGTAATTCCACACACCTCCCCCCATAGTAATTCCACACACCTCCCCCCATAGTAATTCCACACACCTCCCCCATAGTAATTCCACACACCTCCCCTTATAGTAATGCCACAAACCTCCCCCCATAGTAATTCCACACTCCTCCCCCCATAGTAATTCCACACACCTCCCCCATAGTAATTCCACACACCTCCCCCCATAGTAATTCCACACACCTCCCCCATAGTAATTCCACACACCTTCCCCTCATAGTAATTCCACACACCTCCCCTCATAGTAATTCCACACACCTCCCCCCATAGTAATGCCACACACCTCCCCCCATAGTAATGCCACACACCTCCCCCATAGTAATACCACACACCACCCCCATAGTAATGCCACACACCTCCCCCATAGTAATTCCACACACCTCCCCACATAGTAATTCCACACACCTCCCCCCATAGTAATGCCACACACCTCCCCATAGTAATTCCACACACCTCCCCATAGTAATTTAATACACCTCCCCATAGTAAATCCACACACCTCCCCCATAGTAATTCCACACAATTCCCCCATAGTATTTCCACACACCTCCCCCCATAGTAATTCCACACACCTCCCCCCATAGTAATTCCACACACCTCCCCCATAGTAATTCCACACACCTCCCACCATAGTAATTCCACACTTCACCCCATAGTAATGCCACACACCTGCCCCATAGTAATTCCACACACCTCCCCCCATAGTAATGCCACACATCTCCCCCCATAGTAATTCCACACACCTCCCACATAGTAATTCCAAACACCTCCCCCATAGTAATTCTACACACCTCCCCCATAGTAATGCCACACACCTCCCCATAGTAATTCCACACACCTCCCCCATAGTAAATCCACACACCTTTCCCCCATAGTAATTCCACACACCTCCCCCATAGTAATTCCACACTCCTCCCCCATAGTAATTCCACACACCTCCCCCATAGTAATTCCACACACCTCCCCATAGTAATTCCACACACCTCCCCCTATAGTAATGCCACACACCTCCCCCATAGTAATTCCACACACCTCCCCCATAGTAATGCCACACACCTCCCCATATAGTAATTCCACACACCTCCCCCATAGTAATTCCACACACCTCCCACATAGTAATTCCACACACCTCCCCCCACAGTAATTCCACACACCTCCCCCATGGTAATGCCACACACCTCCCCCCCATAGTAATGCCACACACCTCCCCCATAGTAATGCCACACACATCCCCCATAGTAATTCCACACACCTCCCCATAGTAATTCCACACACCTCCCCCCATAGTAATGCCACACACCTCCCCCATAGTAATTCCACACACCTCCCCCATAGTAATTCCACACACCTCCCCCCATAGTAATGCCACACACCTCCCCCATAGTAATTCCAAACACCTCCCCCCATAGTAATTCCACACACCTCCCCCATAGTAATTCCACACACCTCCCCCATAGTAATTCCACACACCTCCACTCATAGTAATGCCGCACACCTCCCCCATAGTAATTCCACACACCTCCCCCACAGTAATGCCACACACCTCCCCCCATAGTAATGCCACACTCCTCCCCCATAGTAATTCCACACACCTCCCCCATAGTAATGCCACTCACCTCCCCCTATAGTAATTCCACACACCTCCCCCATAGTAATTCCACACACCTCCCCCCACAGTAATTCCACACACCTCCCCCATAGTAATGCCACACACCTATCCCCATAGTAATGCCACACACCTCCCCCATAGTAATGCCACACACCTCCCCCTATAGTAATTCCACACACCTCCCACATAGTAATTCCACACACCTCCCCCCACAGTAATTCCACACACCTCCCCCATAGTAATGCCACACACCTATCCCCATAGTAATGCCACACACCTCCCCCATAGTAATGCCACACACCTCCCCCCATAGTAATTCCACACACCTCCCCATAGTAATTCCACACACCTCCCCCATAGTAATTCCAGACACCTCCCCATAGTAATTCCACACACCTCCCCTCATAGTAATTCCACACACCTCCCCCATAGTAATTCCAGACACCTCCCCCATAGTAATTCCACACACCTCCCCCATAGTAATTCCACACACCTCCCCCATAGTAATGCCACACACCTCCCCCCATAGTAATTCCACACACCTCCCCCCATAGTAATTCCACACACCTCCCCCCATAGTAATTCCACACACCTCCCCCATAGTAATTCCACACACCTCCCCCATAGTAATTTCACACTCCTCCCCCCATAGTAATTCCACACACCTCCCCCCATAGTAATTCCACACTCCTCCCCCATAGTAGTTCCACACACCTCCCCCCGTAGTAATTCCACACACCTTCCCCTCATAGTAATTCCACATCCCTCCCCCATAGTAATGCCACACACCTCCCCCCATAATAATTCCACACACCTCCCCTCATAGTGATTCCACACACCTCCCCCGTAGTAATGCCACACACCTCCCCCCATAGTAATGCCACACACCTCCTCCCATAGTAATTCCACACACCTCCCCCCATAGTAATTCCACACACCTTCCCCTCATAGTAATTCCACACCCCTCCCCCATAGTAATGCCACACACCTCCCCCCATAATAATTCCACACACCTCCCCTCATAGTATTTCCACACACCTCCCCCGTAGTAATGCCACACACCTCCCCCCATAGTAATTTCACACACCTACCGTCATAGTAATTCCACACACCTCCCCCATAGTAATTCCACACACCTCCCCCCCATAGTAATTCCACACACCTCCCCTCATAGTAATTCCACTCACCTCCCCTCATAGTAATTCCACACACCTCCCCCCATAGTAATTCCACACACCTCCCCCCATAGTAATGCCACACACCTCCCCCCATAGTAATTCCACACACCTCCCCCCATAGTAATTCCACACATCTCCCCCCATAGTAATTCCACACACCTCACCCCATAGTAATTCCACACACCTCCCCCATAGTAATTCCACACTCCTCCCCCCATAGTAATTCCACACACCTCCCCCCATAGTAATTCCACACACCTCCCCCATAGTAATTCCACACACCTCCCCCCATAGTAATTCCACACACCTTCCCCTCATAGTAATTCCACACCCCTCCCCCATAGTAATGCCACACACCTCCCCCCATAATAATTCCACACACCTCCCCTCATAGTATTTCCACACACTTCCCCCGTAGTAATGCCACACACACCCCCCCATAGTAATTTCACACACCTACCGTCATAGTAATTCCACACACCTCCCCCATAGTAATTCCACACACCTCCCCCCATAGTAATTCCACACACCTCCCCTCATAGTAATTCCACACACCTCCCCTCATAGTAATTCCACACACCTCCCCCCATAGTAATTCCACACACCTCCCCCCATAGTAATGCCACACACCTCCCCCCATAGTAATTCCACACACCTCCTCACAAAATAATTCCACAAACCTCCCCCAATAGTAATTCCACACACCTCCACCCATAGTATTTCCACACACCTCCCCCCATAGTAACTCCACACTCCTCCCCCATAGTAATTCCACACACCTCCCCCCATAGTAATGCCACACTCCTCCCCCATAGTAATTCCACACACCTCCCCCATAGTAATGCCACACACCTCCCCCCATAGTAATGCCACACTTCTCCCCCATAGTAATTCCACACACCTCCCCCATAGTAATTCCACACACCTCCCCCCATAGTAATGCCACACACCTCCCCCCATAGTAATTCCACACACCTCCCACATAGTAATTCCAAACACCTCCCCCATAGTAATTCCACACACCTCCCCTCATAGTAATTCCACACACCTCCCCCCATAGTAATTCCACACACCTCCACCCATAGTAATTCCACACACCTCCCCCCATAGTAATTCCACACACCTCCCCTCATAGTAATTCCACACACCTCCCCTCATAGTAATTCCACACACCTCCCCCCATAGTAATGCCACACACCTCCCCCCATAGTAATTCCACACACCTCCCCCCATAGTAATGCCACACACCTCCCCCATAGTAATTCCACACACCTCCCCCATAGTAATACCACACACTACCCCCATAGTAATGCCACACACCTCCCCCATAGTAATTCCACACACCTCCCCCATAGTAATTCCACACACCTCCCCCATAGTAATTCCACACACCTCCCCCATAGTAATGCCACACACCTCCCCCCATAGTAATTCCACACACCTTCCCCATAGTAATTCCACACACCTCCCCCCATAGTAATGCCACACACCTCCCCCATAGTAATTCCACACACCTCCCCCATAGTAATACCACACACTACCCCCATAGTAATGCCACACACCTCCCCCATAGTAATTCCACACAGCTCCCCCATAGTAATTCCACACACCTCCCCCATAGTAATTCCACACACCTCCCCTATAGTAATGCCACACACCTCCCCCCATAGTAATTCCACACACCTTCTCCATAGTAATTCCACACATCTCCCCCCATAGTAATGCCACACACCTCCCCCATAGAAATTCCACACACCTCCCCCCATAGTAATTCCACACACCTTCCCACCATAGTAATGCCACACACCTCCCCATAGTAATTCCACACACCTCCCCCATAGTAATGCCACACACCTCCCCCATAGTAATTCCACACACCTCCCCCATAGTAATTCCACACACCTCCCCCCATAGTAATTCCACACTCCTCCCCCCATAGAAATTCCACACACCTCCCCCCATAGTAATTCCACACACCTTCCCACCATAGTAATGCCACACACCTCCCCATAGTAATTCCACAAACCTCCCCCCATAGTAATTCCACACACCTCCCCCCATAGTAATGCCACACACCTCCCCATAGTAATTCCACACACCTCCCCCATAGTAATGCCACACACCTCCCCCATAGTAATGCCACACACCTCCCCCCATAGTAATTCCACACACCTCCCCCATAGTAATTCCACACACCTCCCCCATAGTAATTCCACACACCTCCCCATATAGTAATTCCACACACCTTTCCCATAGTAATTCCACACACCTCCCACATAGTAATTCCACACACCTCACCCCACAGTAATTCCACACACCTCCCCCATAGTAATGCCACACACCTCCCCCCATAGTAATGCCACACACCTCCCCCATAGTAATGCCACACACCTCCCCCATAGTAATTCCACACACCTCCCCATAGTAATTCCACACACCTCCCCCCATAGTAATGCCACACACCTCCCCCATAGTAATTCCACACACCTCCCCCATAGTAATTCCACACACCTCCCCCCATAGTAATGCCACACACCTCCCCCCATAGTAATTTCAAACACCTCCCCCCATAGTAATTCCACACACCTCCCCCCATAGTAATTCCACACACCTCCCCCATAGTAATTCCACACATCTCCACTCATAGTAATGCCACACACCTCCCCCATAGTAATTCCACACACCTCCCCCATAGTAATGCCACACACCTCCCCCCATAGTAATGCCACACTCCTCCCCCATAGTAATTCCACACACCTCCCCCCATAGTAATGCCACACACCTCCCCCTATAGTAATTCCACACACCTCCCCCATAGTAATTCCGCGCACCTCCCCCATAGTAATTCCACACACCTCTCCCCACAGTAATTCCACAAACCTCCCCCATAGTAATGCCACACACCTCCCCCCCATAGTAATGCCACACACCTCCCCCATAGTAATACCACACACCTCCCCATATAGTAATTCCACACACCTCCCCCATAGTAATTCCACACACCTCCCACATAGTAATTCCACACACCTCCGCCCACAGTAATTCCACACACCTCCCCCATAGTAATGCCACACACCTCCCCCCATAGTAATGCCAGACACCTCCCCCATAGTAATGCCACACACCTCCCCCATAGTAATTCCACACACCTCCCCATAGTAATTCCACACACCTCCCCCCATAGTAATGCCACACACCTCCCCCATAGTAATTCCACACACCTTATCTCATAGTAATTCCACACACCTCCCCCCATAGTAATGCCACACACCTCCCCCCATAGTAATTCCAAACACCTCCCCCCATAGTAATTCCAAACACCTCCCCCCATAGTAATTCCACACACCTCCCCCATAGTAATTCCACACACCTCCACTCATAGTAATGCCACACACCTCCCTCATAGTAATTCCACACACCTCCCCCATAGTAATGCCACACACCTCCCCCCATAGTAATGCCACACTCCTCCCCCATAGTAATTCCACACACCTCCCCCATAGTAATGCCACACACCTCCCCCTATAGTAATTCCACACACCTCCCCCATAGTAATTCCGCGCACCTCCTACATAGTAATTCTACTCACCTCTCCTCACAGTAATTCCACACACCTCCCCCATAGTAATGCCACACACCTCCCCCCATAGTAATGCCACACACATCCCCCATAGTAATGCTACACACCTCCCCCAATAGTAATTCCACACACCTTCCCCATATTAATTCCACACATCTCCTCCCATAGTATTTTCACACACCTCCCCCAAAGTAATTCCACACACCTCCCCATAGTAATTCCACACACCTCCCCCCATAGTAATGCCACACACCTCCCCCAGAGAAATACCACACACCTCCCCCATAGTAAAGCCACACAACTCCCCCTATACTAATTCCACACCTCCCCCATAGTAATTCCACACACCTCCCATATAGTAATTCCACACACCTCCCCCCACAGTAATTCCACACACCTCCCCCATAGTAATGCCACACACCTCCCCCCATAGTAATGCCACACACATCCCCCATAGTAATGCCACACACCTCCCCCCATAGTAATTCCACACACCTCCCCCATAGTAATTCCACACACCTCCCCCCATAGTAATTCCACACAATTCCACAAACCTCCCCCATAGTAATTCCACACGCCTCCCACCATAGTAATTCCACACACCTCCCTCCATAGTAATTCCACACACCTCCCCCCATAGTAATTCCACACACCTCCCCCCATAGTAATTCCACACACCTCCCCCATAGTAATTCCACACACCTCCCCTTATAGTAATGCCACAAACCTCCCCCCATAGTAATTCCACACTCCTCCCCCCATAGTAATTCCACACACCTCCCCCATAGTAATTCCACACACCTCCCCCCATAGTAATTCCACACACCTCCCCCATAGTAATTCCACACACCTTCCCCTCATAGTAATTCCACACACCTCCCCTCATAGTAATTCCACACACCTCCCCCCATAGTAATGCCACACACCTCCCCCCATAGTAATGCCACACACCTCCCCCATAGTAATACCACACACCACCCCCATAGTAATGCCACACACCTCCCCCATAGTAATTCCACACACCTCCCCACATAGTAATTCCACACACCTCCCCCCATAGTAATGCCACACACCTCCCCATAGTAATTCCACACACCTCCCCATAGTAATTTAATACACCTCCCCATAGTAAATCCACACACCTCCCCCATAGTAATTCCACACAATTCCCCCATAGTATTTCCACACACCTCCCCCCATAGTAATTCCACACACCTCCCCCCATAGTAATTCCACACACCTCCCCCATAGTAATTCCACACACCTCCCACCATAGTAATTCCACACTTCACCCCATAGTAATGCCACACACCTGCCCCATAGTAATTCCACACACCTCCCCCCATAGTAATGCCACACATCTCCCCCCATAGTAATTCCACACACCTCCCACATAGTAATTCCAAACACCTCCCCCATAGTAATTCTACACACCTCCCCCATAGTAATGCCACAAACCTCCCCATAGTAATTCCACACACCTCCCCCATAGTAAATCCACACACCTTTCCCCCATAGTAATTCCACACACCTCCCCCATAGTAATTCCACACTCCTCCCCCATAGTAATTCCACACACCTCCCCCATAGTAATTCCACACACCTCCCCATAGTAATTCCACACACCTCCCCCTATAGTAATGCCACACACCTCCCCCATAGTAATTCCACACACCTCCCCCATAGTAATGCCACACACCTCCCCATATAGTAATTCCACACACCTCCCCCATAGTAATTCCACACACCTCCCACATAGTAATTCCACACACCTCCCCCCACAGTAATTCCACACACCTCCCCCATGGTAATGCCACACACCTCCCCCCCATAGTAATGCCACACACCTCCCCCATAGTAATGCCACACACATCCCCCATAGTAATTCCACACACCTCCCCATAGTAATTCCACACACCTCCCCCCATAGTAATGCCACACACCTCCCCCATAGTAATTCCACACACCTCCCCCATAGTAATTCCACACACCTCCCCCCATAGTAATGCCACACACCTCCCCCATAGTAATTCCAAACACCTCCCCCCATAGTAATTCCACACACCTCCCCCATAGTAATTCCACACACCTCCCCCATAGTAATTCCACACACCTCCACTCATAGTAATGCCGCACACCTCCCCCATAGTAATTCCACACACCTCCCCCACAGTAATGCCACACACCTCCCCCCATAGTAATGCCACACTCCTCCCCCATAGTAATTCCACACACCTCCCCCATAGTAATGCCACTCACCTCCCCCTATAGTAATTCCACACACCTCCCCCATAGTAATTCCACACACCTCCCCCCACAGTAATTCCACACACCTCCCCCATAGTAATGCCACACACCTATCCCCATAGTAATGCCACACACCTCCCCCATAGTAATGCCACACACCTCCCCCTATAGTAATTCCACACACCTCCCACATAGTAATTCCACACACCTCCCCCCACAGTAATTCCACACACCTCCCCCATAGTAATGCCACACACCTATCCCCATAGTAATGCCACACACCTCCCCCATAGTAATGCCACACACCTCCCCCCATAGTAATTCCACACACCTCCCCATAGTAATTCCACACACCTCCCCCATAGTAATTCCAGACACCTCCCCATAGTAATTCCACACACCTCCCCTCATAGTAATTCCACACACCTCCCCCATAGTAATTCCAGACACCTCCCCCATAGTAATTCCACACACCTCCCCCATAGTAATTCCACACACCTCCCCCATAGTAATGCCACACACCTCCCCCCATAGTAATTCCACACACCTCCCCCCATAGTAATTCCACACACCTCCCCCCATAGTAATTCCACACACCTCCCCCATAGTAATTCCACACACCTCCCCCATAGTAATTTCACACTCCTCCCCCCATAGTAATTCCACACACCTCCCCCCATAGTAATTCCACACTCCTCCCCCATAGTAGTTCCACACACCTCCCCCCGTAGTAATTCCACACACCTTCCCCTCATAGTAATTCCACATCCCTCCCCCATAGTAATGCCACACACCTCCCCCCATAATAATTCCACACACCTCCCCTCATAGTGATTCCACACACCTCCCCCGTAGTAATGCCACACACCTCCCCCCATAGTAATGCCACACACCTCCTCCCATAGTAATTCCACACACCTCCCCCCATAGTAATTCCACACACCTTCCCCTCATAGTAATTCCACACCCCTCCCCCATAGTAATGCCACACACCTCCCCCCATAATAATTCCACACACCTCCACTCATAGTATTTCCACACACCTCCCCCGTAGTAATGCCACACACCTCCCCCCATAGTAATTTCACACACCTACCGTCATAGTAATTCCACACACCTCCCCCATAGTAATTCCACACACCTCCCCCCCATAGTAATTCCACACACCTCCCCTCATAGTAATTCCACTCACCTCCCCTCATAGTAATTCCACACACCTCCCCCCATAGTAATTCCACACACCTCCCCCCATAGTAATGCCACACACCTCCCCCCATAGTAATTCCACACACCTCCCCCCATAGTAATTCCACACATCTCCCCCCATAGTAATTCCACACACCTCACCCCATAGTAATTCCACACACCTCCCCCATAGTAATTCCACACTCCTCCCCCCATAGTAATTCCACACACCTCCCCCCATAGTAATTCCACACACCTCCCCCATAGTAATTCCACACACCTCCCCCCATAGTAATTCCACACACCTTCCCCTCATAGTAATTCCACACCCCTCCCCCATAGTAATGCCACACACCTCCCCCCATAATAATTCCACACACCTCCCCTCATAGTATTTCCACACACTTCCCCCGTAGTAATGCCACACACACACCCCCATAGTAATTTCACACACCTACCGTCATAGTAATTCCACACACCTCCCCCATAGTAATTCCACACACCTCCCCCCATAGTAATTCCACACACCTCCCCTCATAGTAATTCCACACACCTCCCCTCATAGTAATTCCACACACCTCCCCCCATAGTAATTCCACACACCTCCCCCCATAGTAATGCCACACACCTCCCCCCATAGTAATTCCACACACCTCCTCACAAAATAATTCCACAAACCTCCCCCAATAGTAATTCCACACACCTCCACCCATAGTATTTCCACACACCTCCCCCCATAGTAACTCCACACTCCTCCCCCATAGTAATTCCACACACCTCCCCCCATAGTAATGCCACACTCCTCCCCCATAGTAATTCCACACACCTCCCCCATAGTAATGCCACACACCTCCCCCCATAGTAATGCCACACTTCTCCCCCATAGTAATTCCACACACCTCCCCCATAGTAATTCCACACACCTCCCCCCATAGTAATGCCACACACCTCCCCCCATAGTAATTCCACACACCTCCCACATAGTAATTCCAAACACCTCCCCCATAGTAATTCCACACACCTCCCCTCATAGTAATTCCACACACCTCCCCCCATAGTAATTCCACACACCTCCACCCATAGTAATTCCACACACCTCCCCCCATAGTAATTCCACACACCTCCCCTCATAGTAATTCCACACACCTCCCCTCATAGTAATTCCACACACCTCACCCCATAGTAATGCCACACACCTCCCCCCATAGTAATTCCACACACCTCCCCCCATAGTAATGCCACACACCTCCCCCATAGTAATTCCACACACCTCCCCCATAGTAATACCACACACTACCCCCATAGTAATGCCACACACCTCCCCCATAGTAATTCCACACACCTCCCCCATAGTAATTCCACACACCTCCCCCATAGTAATTCCACACACCTCCCCCATAGTAATGCCACACACCTCCCCCCATAGTAATTCCACACACCTTCCCCATAGTAATTCCACACACCTCCCCCCATAGTAATGCCACACACCTCCCCCATAGTAATTCCACACACCTCCCCCATAGTAATACCACACACTACCCCCATAGTAATGCCACACACCTCCCCCATAGTAATTCCACACAGCTCCCCCATAGTAATTCCACACACCTCCCCCATAGTAATTCCACACACCTCCCCTATAGTAATGCCACACACCTCCCCCCATAGTAATTCCACACACCTTCTCCATAGTAATTCCACACATCTCCCCCCATAGTAATGCCACACACCTCCCCCATAGTAATTCCACACACCTCCCCATAGTAATGCCACACACCTCCCCCTATAGTAATTCCACACACCTCCCCTATAGTAATTCCACACACCTCCCACATAGTAATTCCACACACCTCCCCCCACAGTAATTCCACACACCTCCCCCATAGTAATGCCACACACCTCCCCCAATAGTAATGCCACACACCTCCCCCCATAAAAATACCACACACCTCCCCTCATAGTAATTCCACACACCTCCCCCATAGTAATGCCACACACCTCCCCACATAGTAATTCCACACACCTCCCCCCATAGTAATTCCACACACCTCCCCCCATAGTAATTCCACACACCTCCCCTCATAGTAATTCCACACACCTCCCCTCATAGTAATTCCACACACCTCCCCCCATAGTAATTCCACACACCTCCCCCCATAGTAATTCCAAACACCTCCCCCCATAGTAATTCCACACACCTCCCCTCATAGTAATTCCACACACCTACCCTCATAGTAATGCCACACACCTCCCCCCATAGTAATTCCACACACCTCCCCCCATAGTAATGCCACACACCTCCCCCATAGTAATTCCACACACCTCCCCCATAGTAATACCACACACCACCCCCATAGTAATGCCACACACCTCCCCCATATTAATTCCACACACCTCCCCCATAGTAATTCCACACACCTCCCCCATAGTAATTCCACACACCTCCCCCATAGTAATGCCACACACCTCCCCCCATAGTAATTCCACACACCTTCCCCCATAGTAATTCCACACATCTCCCCCATAGTAATTCCACACACCTCCCCCCATAGTAATTCCACACTCCTCCCCATAGTAATTCCACACACCTCCCCCCATAGTAATTCCACACACCTTCCCCTCATAGTAATTCCACACCCCTCCCCCATAGTAAGGCCACACACCTCCCCCCATAATAATTCCACACACCTCCCCTCATAGTAATTCCACACACCTCCCCCGTAGTAATGCCACACACCTCCCCCCATAGTAATGCCACACACCTCCCCCATAGTAATTCCACACACCTCCCCCATAGTAATTCCACACACCTCCCCCCATAGTAATTCCACACACCTCCCCTCATAGTAATTCCACACACCTCCCCTCATAGTAATTCAACACACCTCCCCCCCATAGTAATTCCACACACCTCCCCCCATAGTAATGCCACACACCTCCCCCCATAGTAATTCCACACTCCTCCCCCATAGTAATGCCACACACCTCCCCCCATAGTAATTCCACAAACCTCCCCCCATAGTAATTCCACACACCTCCACCCATAGTATTTCAACACACCTCCCCTCATAGTAATTCCACACACCTCCCCTCATAGTAATTCCACACACCTCTCCCCATAGTAATTCCACACACCAACCCTCATAGTAATGCCACACACCTCCCCCCATAGTAATTCCACACTCCTCCCCCATAGTAATGCCACACACCTCCCCCCATAGTAATTCCACAAACCTCCCCCCATAGTAATTCCACACACCTCCACCCATAGTATTTCAACACACCTCCCCCCATAGTAATTCCACACACCTCCTCCCATATTAATGCCACACACCTTCCCTCATAGTAATTCCACACACCTCTCCCATAGTAATGCCACACACCTCCCCCCATAGTACTGCCACACACCTCCCCCCATAGTAATTCTACACACCTTCCCCTCATAATAATTCCACACACCTCCCCCATAGTAATTCCACACACCTGCCCCTGCATAGTAATTATATACACATGCCCCCATAGTAATTCCACAAGCCTGCCCCTGCATAGTAATTATATACACATGCCCCCATAGTACACCCATAGAAATTCGACATACCTGCTCTCCCATAGTAATTCCACACACCTGACCCATAGTAATTCCATACACCTGCCCCACATAGTAATTATATACGCATATCCCCATAGTAATTCCACATAGCTGCCCCCACAGTAATTCCACACACCTTCCCCTCATAGTAATTCCACACACCTGCCCCCATAGTAATTATATACACATACCCCCATAGTAATTCCACATACCTGCCCCCACAGTAATTCCACACACCTGCCCTATAGTACCTCCACACACCTGCCTTCCATAGTAATTATATACACATACCCCCATAGTAATTCCACACACCTGCTTCCCATTGTAATTCCCGACGTCATCCCCCCATAGTAATATACACATGCCCCCATAGTAATTCCACACACCTGCACAATAGTAATTCCACACACCTGCCCTCCATAGTCATTATATACACATACCCCCATAGTAATTACACACACCTGCCCCCACAGTAATTCCACACACATGCCCCCATAGTAATTCCACACACCTCCCCCATAGTAATATACACATGCCACCATAGTAATTCCACATACCTGCCCCCACAGTAATTCCACACACCTCCCCCTATAGTACTTCCACACACATCCCCCCATAGTAATTATATACACCTCCCCCATAGTAATTATATACACATACCCCCATAGTAATTCCACATAGCTGCCCCCACAGTAATTCCACACACCTGCCCCATAGTAATTCCACACACCTGCCCCCCATAGTAATTCCACACACCTTCTCCTCATAGTAATTCCACACACCTGCCCCCATATTAATTATATACACATACCCCCATAGTAATTCCACATACCTGCCCTATAGTACTTCCACACACCTGCCCCCCATAGTAATTATATACACATACCCCCACAGTAATTCCACACACCTGCTTCCCATAGTAATTCCCGACGTCATCCCCCCATAGTAATATACACATGCCCCCATAGTAATTCCACACACCTGCACAATAGTAATTCCACACACCTGCCCTCCAATGTAATATACACATGCCCCCATAGTCATTCCACACACCTCCCCCCATAGTAATATACACATGCCCCCATAGTAATTCCACACACCTCCCCCCATAGTAATATACACATGCCCCCATAGTAATTCCACACACCTCCCCCCATAGTAATATACACATGCCCCCATAGTAATTCCACATACCTCCCCCCCTAGTAATATACACATGCCCCCATAGTAATTCCACACACCTGCCCCCATAGAAATTCCCCACATCTACCTCCATAGTAATATACACATGCCCCCATAGTAATTCCACACACCTCCCCCCATAGTAATATACACATGCCCCCATAGTAATTCCACACACCTGCACAATAGTAATTCCACACACTTGCCCTCCAATGTAATATACACATGCCCCCATAGTAATTCCACACACCTCCCCCCATAGTAATATACACATGCCCCCATAGTAATTCCACACACCTCCCCCCATAGTAATATACACATCCCCCCACAGTAATTCCACACACCTCCCCCCATAGTAATATACACATGCCCCCATAGTAATTCCACACACCTCCCCCCATAGTAATATACACATGCCCCCATAGTAATTCCACACACCTCCCCCCATAGTAATATACACATGCCCCCATAGTAATTCCACACACCTCCCCCATAGTAATATACACATGCCCCCATAGTAATTCCACACACCTCCCCCCATAGTAATATACACATGCCCCCATAGTAATTCCACACACCTGCCCCCATATAAATTCCCCACATCTACCCCCCATAGTAATATACACATGCTCCCATAGTAATTCCACACACCTGCCTCCCATATTAATATACACATGCCCCCATAGTAATTCCACACACCTCCCCCCATAGTAATATACACATGCCCCCATAGTTATTCTCCAACCTCCCCCCATAGTAATATAGAAATTCCCCACATCTACCCCCCATAGTAATATACACATGCCCCCATAGTAATTCCACACACCTCCCCCCATAGTAAAATACACATGCCTCCATAGTAATTCCACACACCTCCCCCCATAGTAATATACACATGCCCCCATAGTAATTCCACACACCTGCCCCCATAGAAATTCCCCACATCTACCCCCCATAGTAATATACACATGCCCCCATAGTAATTCCACACACCTCCCCCCATAGTAATATACACATGCCCCCATAGTAATTCCACACACCTGCCCCCATAGAAATTCCCCACATCTGCCCCCCATAGTAATATACACATGCTCACATAGTAATTCCACACACCTGCCTCCCATAGTAATATACACATGCCCCCATAGTAATTCCACACACCTCCCCCAATAGTAATATACACATGCCCCCATAGTAATTCCACACACCTCCCCCCATAGTAATATACACATGCCCCCATAGTAATTTCACACACCTGCCCCATAGAAATTCCCCACATCTACCCCCCATAGTAATATACACATGCCCCCCTAGTAATTCCACACACCTCCCCCCATAGTAATATACACATGCCGCCCTAGTAATTCCACACACCTGCCCCCATAGAAATTCCCCACATCTACCCCCCATAGTAATATACACATGCCCCCATAGTAATTCCACACACCTGCCTCCCAGAGTAATTCCACACACCTCCCCCCATAGTAATATACACATGCCCCCATAGTAATTCCACACACCTGCCCCCATAGAAATGTCCCACATCTACCCCCCATAGTAATATACACATGCCTCCATAGTAATTCCACACACCTGCCTCCCAGAGTAATTCCACACACCTCCCCCCATAGTAATATACACACCTCCCCCCATAGTAATTCCACACACCTGCCTCCCAGAGTAATTCCACACACCTCCCCCCATAGTAATATACACATGCCCCCATAGTAATTCCACACACCTCCCCCCATAGTAATATACACATCCCCCCACAGTAATTCCACACACCTCCCCCCATAGTAATATACACATGCCCCCATAGTAATTCCACACACCTCCCCCCATAGTAATATACACATGCCCCCATAGTAATTCCACACACCTCCCCCCATAGTAATATACACATGCCCCCATAGTAATTCCACACACCTCCCCCATAGTAATATACACATGCCCCCATAGTAATTCCACACACCTCCCCCCATAGTAATATACACATGCCCCCATAGTAATTCCACACACCTGCCCCCATATAAATTCCCCACATCTACCCCCCATAGTAATATACACATGCTCCCATAGTAATTCCACACACCTGCCTCCCATATTAATATACACATGCCCCCATAGTAATTCCACACACCTCCCCCCATAGTAATATACACATGCCCCCATAGTTATTCTCCAACCTCCCCCCATAGTAATATAGAAATTCCCCACATCTACCCCCCATAGTAATATACACATGCCCCCATAGTAATTCCACACACCTCCCCCCATAGTAATATACACATGCCTCCATAGTAATTCCACACACCTCCCCCCATAGTAATATACACATGCCCCCATAGTAATTCCACACACCTGCCCCCATAGAAATTCCCCACATCTACCCCCCATAGTAATATACACATGCCCCCATAGTAATTCCACACACCTCCCCCCATAGTAATATACACATGCCCCCATAGTAATTCCACACACCTGCCCCCATAGAAATTCCCCACATCTACCCCCCATAGTAATATACACATGCTCACATAGTAATTCCACACACCTGCCTCCCATAGTAATATACACATGCCCCCATAGTAATTCCACACACCTCCCCCAATAGTAATATACACATGCCCCCATAGTAATTCCACACACCTCCCCCCATAGTAATATACACATGCCCCCATAGTAATTTCACACACCTGCCCCATAGAAATTCCCCACATCTACCCCCCATAGTAATATACACATGCCCCCCTAGTAATTCCACACACCTCCCCCCATAGTAATATACACATGCCGCCATAGTAATTCCACACACCTGCCCCCATAGAAATTCCCCACATCTACCCCCCATAGTAATATACACATGCCCCCATAGTAATTCCACACACCTGCCTCCCAGAGTAATTCCACACACCTCCCCCCATAGTAATATACACATGCCCCCATAGTAATTCCACACACCTGCCCCCATAGAAATGTCCCACATCTACCCCCCATAGTAATATACACATGCCCCCATAGTAATTCCACACACCTGCCTCCCAGAGTAATTCCACACACCTCCCCCCATAGTAATATACACACCTCCCCCCATAGTAATTCCACACACCTGCCTCCCAGAGTAATTCCACACACCTCCCCCCATAGTAATATACACATGCCCCCATAGTAATTCCACACACCCGCCTCCCAGAGTAATTCCACACACCTCCCCCCATAGTAATATGCACATGCCCCAATAGTAATTCCACACACATGCCTCCCAGAGTAATTCCACACACCTCCCCCCATAGTAATATACACACCTCCCCCATAGTAATTCCACACACCTGCCTCCCAGAGTAATTCCACACACCTCCCCCCATAGTAATATACACATGCCCCCATAGTAATTCCACACACCCGCCTCCCAGAGTTATTCCACACACCTGCCCCCATAGTAATATACACATGCCCCAATAGTAATTCCACACACCTGCCCCTCATAATAATTCCACACACCTGCCTTCCACAGTAATTCCACGCACCTGCCCCCCATAATAATTATATACACATGCCCCCCCACAGTAATTCCACACACCTGCACCCAACCCACTGTAATTACACACATTAATAATGGGTTGTTGTTTTATTCCTGAAAAGAATCTTTCCCTCTCAGTGGGGAGAAGTGAGTAGCGCTGAGATGAGACCAGGCAGCACGGGTCAGCAGTGGGTGGGTACTCCAGGTGGGAATGTGACGTGCGGTGCGTGACTTATGAGTCACCATAGGTCATGGGCCGGCTCTCGCGGAAGTGCAGTACTGCCCGAGCTAGTTACCGATGGTGGCGGCTGCTGGGCAGGCATCTCTGTGCCACGGCACACAGGTAGAAAAACGCTAACCTATAGTATGTGTATATACTGTATATATATATATATATATATATATATATATATATATAGCCACAAATTTCATGAAATGATACATAAGTAAATATGTACATAGGGGGTCATTCCGAGTTGATCGCTAGATGCCGTTGATCACAGCACAGCGATCAGTGAAAAAAATTACTAATATGCACATGCGTATGCACCACAATGCGCACGCGCGACATACGGTTACAAAGATCATCGTCATTTTGCACATGTTCTAGCGAAGCTTTCAGTCGCCGGCCGAACGCAGGAAGATTGACATGAAGTGGGCGTTTCTGGGTGGCAACTGACCGTCTTCAGGGAGTGCTTAGAAAAACGCAGGCGTGACGGGAAAAACGCAGGAGTGACTGGGCGAACGCTGGGAGGGTGTGTGACGTCAAAAGCTGTCACTCCGTCATTAGAATCAACGCACACGAAGAGTGACTACAGGGCTAGTCTTGTTTTGCACAAAAAGAGTTTGCAGGCGCTCTGCTGCACAAGCGTTCGCACTTCTGCAAAGTGAAAATACACTCCCCAGTGGGTGGCAACAATGCTTTTGCACGGCTGCTAAAAATGCAGGTGTGCCCAGCCATTGAAGAGGAGAGTTCCTGACGTCAGCTCCAAGCCGGATCATCGCAGTGGGTGAGTAAGTCCTGAGCTGTGCAGAGACTGCACAAACTTTTTGTTTGTGCAGCTCTCTGCACAAGCGATTGCAGCCCTGCACAGCGACTGCCCCCTCCCCTGTATGAGGAGATTACCTGGCCACAGCAGTGAAAAAAAATAGTCTGCGTGAGACCAGGTCTGAATGACCCCCTGAGTCTCCTGTAAACAGGTTCCGTCACTCTGGTGATCAAGATGAAAATGCCAATAATATTTCCATGATCCTCTTATACAGTAGTTCCCATGTGGCTGGAAGGATGTAAAAGGCAGATTAATGTCCCTTCAGCTGTATGTACGGATGTCTGACAGTTCCAATAACACAGTACACGAGTAAAGTTAATTTTCTGTTTATTCTGACGCGTTTCGATGCCAACGGCACTTTTATCCAAAGGCAGTTTTAAGTTTATAGCACTGAGCAATCATATCTCTAGGTTCCAGGATAAGGGACATTGGGGACTTATTGTACCTCACTTGGGCTCTGTTTGAAAAATGACAGGATCTGGTTGCCTGGTACTTTATCTCCATCGGCTTTATCTCTCTCCAAGGATTAGAACATAGACCCAAATGTTGGTCTTGCATTGTGGGAAAGAGATGAGATGATATTGCTGAAGGGCAAGTAGTAGGGTGAGGTGGGAGCAGAAACTTCATCTTCAGTTACTAGAAGATGAGTTTGAAAAGAACTAGTAATGAGCGGGTTCGGTTCCTCGGAATCCGAAACCCCCCCCGAACTTCACCCTTTTTACACGAGTCCGAGGCAGACTCGGATCCTCCCGCCTTGCTCGGTTAACCCGAGCGCGCCCGAACGTCATCATCCCGCTGTCGGATTCTCGCGAGATTCGGATTCTATATAAGGAGCCGCGCATCACCGCGATTTTTCAATCGTGCATTGGAAATGAAAGTGAGAGGACGTGGCTGGCGTCCTCTCACTTTGTTTCAGGGGGCTGCAGTGCAAATATCTTTATTCTGGGGACCAGCAGTATTACAGGAGGAGTACAGTGCAGAGTTTTGCTGACCAGTGACCACCAGTATTATACGTTGTCTGCCTGAAAAATGCTCCATATCTGTGCTCAGTGTGCTGCATATATCTGTGCTCACAATGCTTTATTGTGGGGACTGGGGAGCAGCAGTATTATATAGGAGGAGTACAGTGCAGAGTTTTGCTGACCAGTTACCATCAGTATACGTTGTCCAACAGTCCTTTGCGAGGAAGATGAAATATCACAGCAGTCATCCTGCTGCAAAGCGGATAACTCAGGCCTTGGCAGCCTGGGTGGTGAGAAACGTGTTTCCGTTATCCACCGTTAATTCACAGGCAACTACAGACTTGATTGAGGTACTGTGTCCCCGGTACCAAATACCATCTAGGTTCCATTTCTCTAGGCAGGCGATACCGAAAATGTACACAGACCTGAGTAAAGAGTCACCAGTGTCCTAAAAAATGCAGTTGTACCCAATGTCCACTTAACCACGGACATGTGGACAAGTGGAGCAGGGCAGACTCAGGACTATATGACTGTGACAGCCCACTGGGTAGATGTATTGCCTCCCGCAGCAAGAACAGCAGCGGCGGCACCAGTAGCAGCATCTCGCAAACGCCAACTCATTCCTAGGCAGGCTACGCTTTGTATCACCGCTTTCCAGAAGAGGCACACAGCTGACAACCTCTTACGGAAACTGAGGAACATCATTGCAGAATGGCTTACCCCAAATGGACTCTCCTGGGGATTTGTGACATCGGACAACGACAGCAATATTGTGCGTGCATTACATCTGGGCAAATTCCAGCACGTCCCATGTTTTGCACATACATTGAATTTGGTGGTGCAGAATTATTTAAAAAACGACAGGGGCGTGCAAGAGATGCTGTCGGTGGCCCGAAGAATTGCGGGCCACTTTCGGCATTCAGCCACCGCGTGCCGAAGACTGGAGCACCAGCAAACACTCCTGAACCTGCCCTGCCATCATCTGAAGCAAGAGGTGGTAACGAGGTGGAATTCAACCCTCTATATGCTTCAGAGGATGGAGGAGCAGCAAAAGGCCATTCAAGCCTATACATCTGCCTACGATATAGGCAAAGGAGGGGGAATGCCCCTGACTCAAGCGCAGTGGAGAATGATTTCAACGTTGTGCAAGGTTCTGCAACCCTTTGAACTTGCCACACGTGAAGTCAGTTCAGACACTGCCAGCCTGAGTCAGGTCATTCCCCTCATCAGGCTTTTGCAGAAGAAGCTGGAGACATTGAAGGAGGAGCTAAAACAGAGCGATTCCGCTAGGCATGTGGGACTTGTGGATGGAGCCCTTAATTCGCTTAACCAGGATTCACGGGTGGTCAATCTGTTGAAATCAGAGCACTACATTTTGGCCACCGTGCTCGATCCTAGATTTAAAACCTATGTTGTATCTCTCTTTCCGGCAGACACAAGTCTGCAGAGGTTCAAAGACCTGCTGGAGAGAAAATTGTCAAGTCAAGCGGAACGTGACCCGTCAACAGCTCCTCCTTCACATTCTCCCGCAACTGGGGGTGCGAGGAAAAGGCTAAGAATTCCGAGCCCACCCGCTGGCGGTGATGCAGGGAAGTCTGGAGCGAGTGCTGACATCTGGTCCGGACTGAAGGACCTGCCAACGATTACTGACATGTCGTCTACTGTCACTGCATATGATTCTCTCACCATTGAAAGAATGGTGGAGGATTATATGAGTGACCGCATCCAAGTAGGCACGTCAGACAGTCCGTACGTATACTGGCAGGAAAAAGAGGCAATTTGGAGGCCCTTGCAGAAACTGGCTTTATTTTAACTAAGTTGCCCACCCTCCAGTGTGTACTCCGAAAGAGTGTTTAGTGCAGCCGCTCACCTTGTCAGCAATCAGCGTACGAGGTTACTTCCAGAAAATGTGGAGAAGATGATGTTCATCAAAATGAATTATAATCAATTCGTCCGTGGAGACATTCACCAGCAATTGCCTCCAGAAAGTACACAGGGACCTGAGATGGTGGATTCCAGTGGGGACGAATTAATAATCTGTGAGGAGGGGGATGTACACAGTGAAAGGGGTGAGGAATCGGACGATGAGGAGGAGGTGGACATCTTGCCTCTGTAGAGCCAGTTTGTGCAAGGAGAGATTGATTGCTTCTTTTTTGGTGGGGGCCCAAACCAACCAGTCATTTCAGTCACAGTTGTGTGGCAGACCCTGTCGCTGAAATGATGGGTTTGTTAAAGTGTGCATGTCCTGTTTATAGAACATAAGGGTGGGTGGGAGGGCCCAAGGACAATTCCATCTTGCACCTCTTTTTTATTTCATTTTTCTTTGCATCATGTGCTGTTTGGGGACTATTTTTTTGAAGTGCCATCCTGCCTGACACTGGAGTGCCACTCCTAGATGGGCCAGGTGTTTGTTTCGGCCACTTGTGTCGCTTAGCTTAGCCATCCAGCGACCTTGGTGCACCTCATTTTTTCTTTGCATCTTGTGCTGTTTGGGGACTATTTTTTTGAAGTGCCATCCTGTCTGACACTGCAGTGCCACTCCTAGATGGGCCAGGTGTTTGTGTCGGCCACTTGGGTCGCTTAGCTTAGTCATCCAGCGACCTCGGGGCAAATTTTAGGACTAAAAATAATATTGTGAGGTGTGAGGTGTTCAGAATAGACTGAAAATGAGTGGAAATTATGGTTATTGAGGTTAATAATACTATGGGATCAAAATGACCCCCAAATTCTATGATTTAATCTGTTTTTGAGGGGTTTTTGTAAAAAAACACCCGAATCCGACAAAAAAATTTCAGGGAGGTTTTGCCAAAACGCGTCCGAATCCAAAACACGGCCGCGGAACCGAATCCAAAACCAAAACACAAAACCCGAAAAATGTCCGGTGCACATCACTAAAAAGAACTGTGGTGAAAATGAGCAGGAGAAAGAGATACATTGAGCAGTGATAGAGCCAGGTGAGAGTTGTGCATAAATGCACATTGCCTAGTGTAGTTAATGAGAAAGTGGGGAGGAACAGCTGATCCGAGTAGGGCATATCAATGAAGGAGGTGCCACCTTTTGATGTGATAAACAGTGGAGACCATAGGTTCTCAAACTCTGTCCTCAGGACCCCAAACAGTGTATGTTTTACAGGTCTCCTCACACAATCGCAGGTGAAAAAATTTGCTCCACCTCTGGATCTTTTAGAATGTGTCAGTGAGTAATGAATACACCTGTGCGCCTGCTCGGTGACCTGGAAAATGTCAACTGTTTGAGGGATCGAGTTTGAGAACCACTGGTGTAGACAGACTCTGCAGCTGTTTCATGTGGTCCAGGACACTGACAGCTGGGCTCAGTGGTTATCCAGACAGAGATGGCAACAGTAATCAAATCCCCCTTGTTATGACAAATGCTTTGACAACCCTTCCCCTACTGCTCCAATTCATTTCACTCATACAAGTTTCGATCTAGGAATCTAGGAATTTTTTTGACATTTTTTATTAAATGGGGGTGTACTGGCAAAGTGGCGGAGGGTATATTGTGATCTGCACCTCTGCAATACCAAATAATGGCCAACATACTATCCTCACTGACCCAAGCTCGGTACAGTATACAGGAGCCGTATTTTGGCATTAGCCCAATATAATGAAATAAAGTAGGCAGAACAAGATTAATATTACTCCTACCTAATAATAAAGTCTCCATATAAATGCAAAAGTATCGTCAATGAGGCACAGACATTTTAACTGAAAAAAGTGTCATTCAAATAGATTATAATGGGAACAAGACAATTCATGAAAATGTTAAAATATGAAAGAGTAACATCACATGGGTGCCATTCAGAGGCTGGCTGGGCAGGGGGGCAGGGTACCATCTGCCCCCCCGGGCCAGTGCAATTTAAGTGTTCCAGGGCCATTTTTGCATTGCGTTCCCTGTATAAAGCTGGTTCACTTGGTTGAGTCTGCCACCCCAGGCTGAAAGTTGCCAGCCAGCCCCTGGACCCACTGCTGTCCCTCATCACTGTATGAAAAATTCTTTGTCAATAGCTAAATAGAAGAATACAATATAACGGGCACCTGTTGACATTGCGTCAGAATAGTTTGGATATGGGCGCTGATTCAGCATCAGTTGCAGTTTTTGCAATCTTAGCAGAAGCTGGTACTGAATAAATCACAGCTGCCCACTGCAGTTGCATCATATCCTTCTGACAGCTGACAATTGCTGATACATCGGTATGATCGTTGTAAATTGGGTCATGTCGCAGAGTCTGAGTGCCTCTGTAGGCCCGCAGGCTGAGCTGCTCTCCCAGGATGCAAAAGGCTCTCCAGTAGCAAGTAAGATCGCAACTGCCTAGAAAACGCCATCTGAATGGCAACGACACGCCTTCGTTTACCCGACCACTCTCCATAACCACACCCAAACGCTATCTTCCCGTCACTCGCTTTGCTACTAATTCTACGGTGTGATGCAGTGGCACTTCACTCACTGCATGTGCGCACTGCGGCTCAGATGCACGCGCAGTAAGAAAACATTGACCGATTTGCATACAACAGCTGCTTTGTGACCACATCTGAATTAGGCTCCAAAAAGCTTTAATACCTCAAAATGAAGTACTGAGATGCTCTCGAGGTAGTCACCAGGAAAAAGCCTATAGTTACCCCGGCAGTAGACATTTGTATTTAACCAAAAGTAAATAAATTGTCTGCATTGCCTGGGAGGAATAAAATCCTATTATAAAAGTGGATAAATTGCTCTAAAAAATACATATGGAACTTGGAAGAGACAGAAGTGACTCATCACTGAGACTTCATTTATTAACATGATTTAAGATCATAAAAATAATCTTTTGAAATAAAAAAGTGAGTCACTGGTTATGGAACTGGCACTGGAGAGACGTTAATGTCTCTGGAAATAATGATTGCACTAGCTTCTGTCCTTAATCACTTATTGGACTAATATTTACAGTATTTCCAAAAATATCCCAAAAATCATAGATTTCATTTTTTTTTATAATAAATGTATGCAAGTAATAGCAATTTAAACCCAATTCTGAATAATTTTATTAACAAATATGTGGAATTGTTAATACAATTTTACTACATTAGGGGATAAATCACTCTTATTTACATAACTGACTATTTTTTTAACAAAATTTTTATTTCATTTTTATTTTTTACATTTTGGAGACTTTTAGTAAAAGTTTTGTGGAGGTGCACGGTGATACCGTCATGTCACGGCAACAGGCTTTGGTTTTCATGGCAGGAATGGTATTTAAGATGAGCAGCGATCTGGCCGGCCACGCATGTCCACTACAAGCAGGCAGCCAAACCCAAACCTATTTCTGTGACATGACGTTATCACCGTACGCCTCAACAAGTTGAAATCTGATCACACTGTGCACCTAAAGGTTTGTCCATGTTTCCGCCAGCCCCACCACCATACCACTGAAGTTGGGGCAGTATGACTGATATGAGGTGCAGTCTAATGGCCGTGAGGGGAAGCAGTCATCTACCTGCTCTGCAATGACGTAGAGACATTGACAATGACATTTTTTCCCAATGTCATTGTAGTCCAAATCTACAAAACGTTTGGGAGCACAACCAATAGAATACTGTTATTTATTGTTTTCAACAATATTGGTTTGTTTACTACTATTATATTTACATGTATAGTTGGTGCGGACATAAAAAAAAATATCTTTGTCTACCTGCTCTGGCCTGGCGGGGAATTAGAATGAAAAAGAGAACATTACACAAGTGAGAGGTCTTGTTACCAGGGCCATTTTAACATAATTGCAGCACCTGGGCAAAATAGTGTCCTGGAGCCCCTACCCACCCATAAATGGAATAAAGCATAAAAAATCACAACTTACCCCTCCTAAGGTCCCGCACCATCTCTCCACATGCTTCAATACAGTGATTGGCTGTCAGCGCTCTGATTGCTGGGTAGCTCCAACCATCCACCAATCAGCAATTTGACAGTCACTCACTGTCTGGATGCAGGTTGTTGGTAGGTACAGTACAAGGAAATGCTGCACTCTGATTGGTAGATAGCTCCAGTCATCCACCAATCAGCAAGCTGGCAACCAATCACTGTCTGGCTGCAGGCTGGAGGCAGGTAGAGAATGCTGCACTTTGACTGGTGGATAGTTACAGTCATCAACCAATCAGCAAGCTGACAGCCATTTGGTGTCTGGATGCAGGCTGGGAGGCAGGTAGAGAGTTCTGCCTCGCTGCTCTGTTTGGGTGTAATTCACAATCAGAGCAGCCAGGCAGCGTTCTTTACCTGCTTCCCAAGAAGCTCCAGAAGCACCAGCCCAGGAGGCAGAGACCATCTGGCCCAACCTGTCCCTGCTCAAATGCCCCTAGAATTGTGAGTCCATGGGCAACTGCCCAGTGTGCCTATTCGTTAAGATGGCCCTGCTTTTTACTGTACTTATTCAACCACCCTTATATCTTACTATAGTAATTCCTCATTTAAACCTGCTTTGTGTGCAAGGAACTAAGGGACTGATTCTGAGTTAGATAGATCTCTGTATGGACGCAAGTGAATGTACACGTGTTTGTGTATGTTCATCCAAGTCTGAGGGCCCGATTCAGACCTGATCTCTGCTGTGCGTTTTTGCAGCGGTCTGCGATCAGATAGCCACCACCCATAGAGAGTGAAAACCCGCCCCGTGCAAGTGTGCGAATGCATGTGCACGGCGTGCGAAAATTCCACCAGACAGCGGACATCTGCAGATCCGTTCACAACTCACTCACCATCTAATGGTTTTTCCAGTGTGTGTAGTCCATGCATAGCGTTTTTGCCCAGCGTGTATGCACAGAGATGATCGCTGACATCGATGGGCTGAAAATCGCTCAGTGCATACGCACTGAGCTATTTTCCTCCCTGCCCAGCGATGTCAGTGGAGGTGAACGGCTTTCCATAACAGGACGCTATGGAAAGCCGTTCACCCCGCCATTCATCTACTGGTGAAACCAGCAGATGAACCGCTGCCGCCGGCGATGAAGCGGGAGCATGCATCAGCTCTCATCGCTCATCACCGGGGCATACACACAGGGCGGTTTTGAGTTGAACGCCGCTCAAAACCCCAAAAGTGAGCTGCTTTCAGCTCAAAATCGCCCAATGTGTTTGGGCCTTTACTCCTACAGTGCAATACAACCAGCCTGATGGGGCCGGACCCTCCCTGAAAACGCTTGGGAACGCCTGCATTTTTTCTGACACTCCCAGAAAACGGTCAGTTGCCACCCCCAAATGTCCACTTTCTGTCAATCACCTTGCGAACACCTTGCAATTTAAATTTTCGCACCATACTGTCGCTGTTTGGCGATGCGCCTGTGCATTGTGGTGCATTTGCATGCGCAGTCATTCACTTATCGGCCGCTGTGCAAATTCGCACAATAGTGATCAGGTCTGGACTGGGCCCAGAGTCAGGTCGAATTTTGACACATCTGTCTTACCAAAAAATACTATAGGGTGTTTCAGTGGTGAAGTGGGCGGTGAGAAAGCAATAACACAAAAACACCATGACATGTGGGCGTATTGGCCGTGTATTATACGTGCCGAATGAATTGTGCGTACGGGAAAGGGAAACCTGTGACTAATGTATCTCCTGCACCTATAATGTGGCTTGTGCAAGTGCCAGCAATAATAATGGCGGTTGCGGCAGCATGTGTATAATCATTGGACGGCACGGATTTCCGCCTGCGCATCCACAAACGGCTGTATCAGTTGAACAAATACCTGCATTAGCATAATATAGTAATTATAACTTCCGCAACTTCCAACAACTACAGCGACTCAGAATCATGGATATCTGCCCTGTGTACAGATGTTCTCATCTATTAGACCGCAGGTTCTCAAACTCGGTCCTCAGGACCCCACACAGTGCATGTTTTGCAGGTCTCTTCACAGAATCACAAGGGAAATAATTAGCTCCACCTGTGGACCTTTTAAAATGTGTCTGTCAGTAATTAATACACCTGTGCACCTGCTGGGTTACCTGCAAAACATGCACTGTGTGGGGTCCTGAGGACCGAGTTTGAGAACCACTGCATTAGACCCTAACACCCCTTGGTGAAAAATAAACCCTAGTGGATATCTTTATCTGTTCATGTGGTGTCAGCTTCACTGTGCAGTGTCAGATTGGGGCATGAATGGCCCACCGGGGGAATTCAGTGGTAGGGGCCCATCACTTAATAATTATATATATATAGTAATTGCTGAAAGTGCATGTATGATAACGTACCAGATTAAGACCAGAAATGCACTGTAGAAAATGCACATTACTCCTGTGCAGTATAATGTAACATATGTATAATGTATAATTTAAGTGCACATTGTTGAACCTGATCCCTAGAGGAGGAAGTGGGGGCCCAGGCGGTAGGGCCCACCGGTGGTTTCCCCTGCACCCCTGTGGGATAGTCCAACCCTGCCACTCTGCTACAAACTGATGTGAATGAGCAAAATTTCTCTGGAGAGTGTTCTGGAAAGAAAGTGGAATATGTCGTCTCTTTATACTGTAAATAGCTGTCAATAATGAAGTACAAGTAGAATGTGACGGGTAAAGTAACACAGTGATGTCAAGTGAATATACAGTAGCTTTATACTGTACATTCTATTTGGAACACTTGGATAACACGACCCTTGGAATGTCAGCTCATGATCATATTCAGTGGTGGCTGCTGTCCGTGGGCTGCAGAGCCAACCACACATTGCACAGGGATGGGGCAGGTAACCTATATAAACATACATGTAATGTTGTATGTAATATGGCTGCCTTACCCTGGGGATCGGCAAGGCTGTGTCTTACTGAGCCACTGATGCTCCCGGGACGCAGCACTCAGCTCATCTTTCCTCTATATGCGCACCCCCAGACTCCTGTGAAACTAGCCAATGAGATTCTGGTGGTGGGTTTAAGAAGGAGACGTGAAGTCAAAGAATGCTGCATCCCAGTTGCAGTGACCGCTGTCAAAACCTCAGCACTGCTTATCCCCGGGTTACGGCAGCCAGCACATAAATTACATACAACCTTATATGCATGCAGGGCCGCAACTAGGGGGGGCTAAGGGGGCATGTGCCCCGGTTGCAGGATTTGAGGGTCCTCTGAGGAGTTGTTACAGAGGTACAGGGGTTTTGTCTTTTTACCGGCAGTGCTGTGCTGCTCCAGTGAGACAGCAGACGGCTCCTGGGGCAGTGTCTCTGACCCACATGTCTGCCCACAGCTGGCTCTGACACTGTGCGGGTGAGATCCAGTAACTGGGATCTCTACTATGCCGGCTTCTGTCTTAAACTCTCTTCTTTGTCATGCAGTGCTGAGACTAGCGTGCGGCGCACCGTGCAAGCTATAGAAGCGAGCTGTTGGTGTTGTGTTTTTTAGCAGGCTATGATCCCGGCTGCCTGCCCAGCACCAACCGATAACAAGCTGCCGGCTACACATTATTGAGAGAACATGCTGTAGTGTAGTGATGTAACTCAGCGTGTAGGGGATATAGAATAGTGATGTAGTGCAGTGGATATGGGAATGTAGTGCAGTGATATAGTGCAATGTATGGGGACACACAGCGGGACATGTAGTGGAACACGCTGATGGGGGGGCATGTGATGCTTAGGGCATTTGGGGCACATAGGGGAATATTGTCCAACAGTATCCCCTTTTTTTTTAGAAATCTTTGATAATCTGATTATTTTACTCTGTTTGTTTTATGGTTTTTTTTGTTTGGTGGGGGGGGGGGGAGGAGGCGGCAAATTGTTGCCTCGCCCTAGTGATGAAAATCCTAGTTTCGGCCCTGATGAATGTTTACGTGTGTTAAAGCCCCTCGTCGTCCCCGCACCCTCATGCAATGTGTGAACAGCCTATGGGCACCACTGATCATATCGCAAATAATCTGAGATCCCAACTTGGCAAAATGTGATCACATTTTCAATGTGGTTTCAATCATTCACCCAGATTTATTTGTAGTTTTTTTGTAACTTTTCAGGTACTGTCACTTTAAATGTCCCTATTTGGGTAGATTGATTTGAAACTACGCACACCACCAAATGCAGTATTGGTAAGATTATAGTTGTTAGAAGTCAGTAATAGTTTGCAGCTATAGATACAGTTGTTAGATGAGGTTGCAGCAGTGACAAATTACTGTTGATAGTCTGACTGCGTCTGTATAAAATAGTGTTTAACTTTTAACAAGATAAAATATGTTTCAGCGGCCGCCGCAAGTCAGTACTATGCTATTTGCCTGACCCTGTGGTCTGAGCTCACAGGCAGATCCGCCTTATGTTACATCTTATTAGGAAGGACTGATAAATCCCAGTAATTTTGCTCAGGCATTTTTGATAAATTTTGATTCAAGTTTTAAGAATAAATACGATTGGTATCGCTGTGCTTGCAAACCAAGATTCACTTTGATTCCCTTCAATTCGCCTTCTTACAACAATCTACAATCCCCGTGGGAACAGGCGGCAGCACATCACAGTGTGGTATCAAGAAGGTGAATACATATAAAATACCTATTCCCGATGTCAGCATATAAAGCAGGCTAGTTGGAGAAATAATATCAGCTGGGTGCTAGGCATCTCAAATCGCACGCACCATTAATTCCCCGAATGGCAGATTCAACAATTTTGAAAGGAACACTTCTCACCAGAACCCTAACTGTGTGGAGTTTGTATATGCTCCCTGTGTTTGCATGGGTTTCCTCTGAATACCCTGGCTTCCTCCCAATGCAAAAATATTTGTGCATGTTTGTGTACACGTGTTAGGGAATAGTAAGCTCCGCTGGGGCAGGAATTGATGTGAATGGACAAATATTCCGTGTGCTGCAGAATATGGAGGTCATTCAGAGATGGACACAGATTGCTGCATATGCGGAAATCTGCGTCCATCTTCTCACATGCAGGGTCACCCAGCACATGGCAAGGCCGCCCAGCACGTGTGGCGACGCCGCACAATGCATCTGCATTACATTGCAATTACATTGCAGATGCATCGAACAAAGGTTGACCCCTGGCAGCGCAGTCTGGCTGCGCTGTCAGTTGGTCCACCACCATTTTTTAGGTTGGAGAAGCTGAATGTGACCCACCATGCCCCCCCAATGCTGGCCGATGTCAATCACATTGCGGCCGCATCCTTCCGACATGCGGCTGCGATATTGGCAAACGGCGCTGCAGGACGCAGCAGCTGCCAGCTCTGAATGAACTCCTATGTGCGCGCTGTCTAGAAACTGCAAATTCTTAAGTGTATATTTGGGGAGAGTGATCCAAGATGGTCCCTGCTGTATACACTTTAATGTGATTTGAGGTGTTCTTTGCAAATCTTGATTAATCCAAAAGTGCAAGGCCTCAATCGAGCTGTATCTGTATGCTAGGTCGACAGTCAATAGATGGACAAGTCGACACACGAAAAAGGTAGACATGAGTTTTTTATATATATCTATCTATTATTATTTTTTACTTTTTCACAATTTACAATCCACGTGGACTACGATGGGGAACAGTAACCTGTGCCAAACGCAGTGGTGGTGGAGCGACTCATCTTGGCCGCAACATGGCGATCAAAGTGAGCCAAGGGGATATGGTGCACCAACTGGGGCTCCTAGGTCATGTTACAGAGGAAACAACGCCAAAAACATTTGTCAACCTGCCCCGTGTCAACCTTTTCACTGTGCCAACCTTTTCCCCATGTCGACCAAGTGAATGGTTACCAATTGTTTTTGACCGATTGACTGTTGACCTTATCCAGGTCGACCCATTGAACCAAAACCAAAAGCGTATGGACACCGTGCTGGGATACAACATGTAACAATGATCAAGTAGCAGTTTTCAATAGTTTTTCATGTAATATTTTCTGTGCCTGTTACAATAAGTTGGTCTTGGTGTTTTACAGGATCTTTGTGTATCTATGGTACTATGGTGGTCATTCCAAGTTGATCGCTCGCTAGCTGTTTTTAGCAGCCGTGCAAATGCTAAGCCGCCGCCCTCTGGGAGTGTATTTTAGCGTAACAGAAGTGCGAACGAAAGGATCGCAGAGCGGCTACAAAATAATTTTGTGCAGTTTCAGAGTAGCTTGAGACCTACTCAGCGCTTGCGATCACTTCATACTGTTCAGTTCCTGTTTAGACGTCACGAACACTCCCTGCGTTCAGCCAGCCACGCCTGCGTTTTTCCTGTCATGCCTGCATTTTTCAGAACACTCCCTGAAAACGGTCAGTTGACACCCAGAAACGCCCTCTTCGTGTCAATCACTCTGCGGCCAGCAGTGCGACTGAAATGCATCGCTAGACCTTGTGTGATATTACATCGGCCGTTGTGAAAGTACGTTGCGCGTGAGCATTGCGCCGCATAGGCATGCGCAGAAGTGCCTTTTTTGCATCATCGCTGCACAGCGAACGAATGCATCTAGCAATCAACTTGGAATGACCACCTATAAACATAGCAGGGACATTTGTGTTTTGACATTCTAAAAACTTTGCTTCTTCTTTGGCGATAACTCCCATTGTTAAAGCGTGCTCTATTAGTTTGGAGTATTTTAGTGCATTTGTAAATAGAGTTGTAATTTAGCAACACAATGTTATACTTGCATCAAAATCATTATCTGTCTCTTTTCATGCAGTTGCAGAAGGAATCTGTTTGCCTGAATGGGATGGTTTGGTTTGCTGGCCGAGAGGAACACCAGGGAAAATTCTTGCTGTGGGTTGTCCACCGTACGTGTATGATTTTAATCACAGAGGTATTAATTCCTAAAACACAAAATTATCTTCCACTACTATGTTTCTTAAGTTTCTGAATATATTATATATTACTTAATTCTGCTTTTTGTTGCTGTATTATTTTAAAAAATTAGAAGATGCGCTTACACTGGCAAACAAGGAATGGGTCTTCCCTCTATTCTAGTAGCATCAATTTTTTTCCATTAATAAGGTCAGAAATAAGACCTTGGAGACATCATTGGCTAAGGTTTGGAGGAGCATCTGGAAAATGATATGGCTATGAGCCACAAACTGACGATACTGAGACTGGCCCCTGAAGTTCTGGGTATCTTCAACAGTGGTTTGATCACTTGGGCCCTTCCATCCATTTTCCAGAAAAAAGGTGGACTATTCTTATGAAGTAGTTGTCCTTAGTGTCTCAGACATTGCATAGAAAACATGGCAGGGATTCTTCAGGTCTCAGAAAATCGGTTTTAGAGCATGTAAGAAGACATGTTGCTTCTCATGAAGCCTTCTGGATCCTCAGGTTGCCTCTAGTTTCTTATATCCTTAGTGCTTCAATGAAAGTTTTAAATTGCTCAATCTCTAAAAGAGTTCCAATATGGCCCATATCAGATCTGTGGGCATTTAAAGTGTTTTGCTTTTGCTGGAAGTTTCTATTACATTGTATGTAGCAAAAGCAAGTGGATCAATGAAAACAATAATGTCAAACCGTGATCAAGGCATAACAGTAATCAAAGCAAAATTGCAATTATAATATATAGTTCAAGGTTACTGTCAATATAAAAGATAATATAATTAAGATCAATCTCTGCTTTATATAACTGATTGATTGGTAAGTGGTCAGTTATATATGGATGGGAACTTTTTTGTCATCAGTCCACTTTAAATTAAAATATTCTGAAAATAATAAAGCTGAGTACAGATGGAGCCCTTCTCATCTTTCCCTTTAATAGGATTAATTGAGCCAGGGAGGTCGGACTGCTGTATTGTTCTCTCTATATTGTATTGCAGATGAGTACATTAGATGAAAGGCTTATGCTGCTTACCCCTCGGTGCACCTAGGCGCAGCAGAGAAGTCAAGATGAGCCAGGCTCCATCTGTAGTTTTATTAAAGCAGTAAGGCGATCTGCTATAGTGTATCAATTTGCAGTATCTTCTAGGATTATTATACACACTTGTCCAGTCATACTTGGGACTTTTGGAGATCTTCAGAATAATTGCCCTCATTCCGAGTTGTTCGCTCGCAAGCTGCTTTTAGCAGCTTTGCACACGCTAAGCCGCTGCCTACTGGGAGTGTATCTTAGCTTATCAAAATTGCGAATGAAAGATTCGCATTATTCCGAAAAGACTTCTCTGCAGTTTCTGAGTAGCTCGAGACTTACTCTTCCAGTGCGATCAGTTCAGTGCTTGTCGTTCCTGGTTTGACGTCACAAACACACCCAGCGTTCGCCCAGACACTCCTCCGTTTCTTCAGCCACTCCCGCGTTTTTCCCAGAAACGGTAGCGTTTTTTCAAACACTCCCATAAAACGGCCAGTTTCCGCCCAGAAACACCCACTTCCTGTCAATCACATTACGATCACCAGAACGAAGAAAAAACCTTGTAATGCCGTGAGTAAAATACCTAACTGCATAGCAAATTTACTTGGCGCAGTCGCAGTGCGGACATTGCACATGCGCATTAGCGACTAATCGCTCCGTTGCGAAAAAAAATAACGAGCGAACAACTCGGAATGACCACCAATAGGTAGATAATGAGCAGCATGAGTGTAAGGGTTAATCGTTTATGTTGCACAGTATTTATCAGATAATATACAGTTCTTAGAAATAATTTATCATATATAATAGTATTCTAAATTGTGATTTATGAGAAATAATAAGGGAACAGGGAATGTATTTTCATAACGACAGAGTAAAACAGATTGAACATAGAATGCCAATAAGCATCAGGTTGCTAAGCAACAGGTCCTTTCTCAATGTTAAAAATTTGTAAAAAATGAGAAAATGTATTGCGACATTATATCATTTGAATAATAAAGCAGGAAATTTGAATAGAAATATATAGAAGATTTTATAATGATTACTTGTCTTATACAAATAATATATACAATTTAGGTGTGAATTAATGAAACTATCAATGGAGGAAGCGAAGGAAAAAACTATCCCTACTGATCTATAAACTCTAATTTAGAGTCGGTGAATGCATCTGACCTAAATACAGAGGCTCTGATAATAGGTATTGATTGGCATGTGACATTAGAGAAATTAAAGAACAAATTGCCAATATGTATAACCTAATAGTGATGTATAACCTAATAATGATGTATAACCCAATAGTGATAACACATAATCTCCTGAATGTAGTGGCTCATAATTACATATTTCATGACAGTTTCTTTATTTTTATATTGTTACTATATATATATATATATATATGTATATATATTGTATTGTTCGGTAAGAGGCGGCACTCGGAGACTTTCAATGCAACCTATGAGGAAGGCACCAGGAGCCATTATTACCGCAGTGGAGGGCCTGCATGAGTGCCGGATCATCTGGCTTGCATATATGTATATATATATATATATATATATACAGCAGACTGGTCCGGCTCTCCCATTAGAGTCAAAAGCGCTGGGTGCCCTCACATAGAAAGGATAGATACTGCAGTTGGTGCGGTACTCCGAGCGACTGACGCAAATAGGCAATGGAGTCCTCGATGTGGACAACGTTTCAATGCGTTTTAATATAGCATTTTTATCAGGTCATCATGACCTGATGAAAATGCTATATTAAAACGCATTGAAACGTTGTCCACATCGAGGACTCCATTGCCTATTTGTGTCAGTCGCTCGGAGTGCCGCACCAACTGCTGTATCTATATATATATAATACTGCATTTACCTGTTTGGAAAGTGATGGCACCAGGGAACTTTGCAGAAGTTATTGGAGTGCCGGACCCTATTTTATTGTTAGTACTTTTCTTCTAGAAAAAAAAAGTGCAGGTACCTCATCTAAAGTTAGAAGTTGATCAAATATTTATTGCAGATTATATAGTCAAGATAAGGATCAGCTGATTATGTTATTCATTTCTGGAATGATTTCACCGATTTCTTCTTGTTTTTGGAAATAGTTTGAAGAATTAAAAATTAGACCAAAAATGAAAGATGTTGGTGCCCCTAACCCCTGATAAAAAAGCAGCAGTTATTGTTATTTAAAAAGTATTAGTGTACAACCCAACGTCATGGCTTTATTCTGCATCTCATAGAGTCAATAAATTGTAGAGGTGTCAAAATATTGCACGCCACTTACTGTATATAGCAGCCCTTCTTAATTACATTTTTTAAGACAAGTTGGGAAGTTGCCACAAAGAAAAACAAATTACGGGAGGTAGCGAGAGTCAGTAGGGTACAGAAATAAGAGGTTACAGGCAAGTGTGTCATACAGGAGATGTGTGGCAAGGGCAACATAGGAACAGAAGAGGTGGTGAGCATTTGCAAAAGAGCTCAGACTGTGGACTACAGTAAAGGCCTGAAGCTATAACTCTTGGTCTAGAAGGAGACTTTTTACATACAATTGACCAATCTGATGTTAAAATATGGAAATCAAGACTGTGCACATACAAAAAATGTTGCTCAAACACATGAATAACACTGCTAGGGTGGATCTCCCTGTTCTCTAGTGATCTCATGTTCTCTGTCATAAAATTGGTGCAGACACTAGATTTGTACATGGTGATGGAAGACAACTTTCTCTCTGCATCAGATAGATACTCATAATTTGGCTTCATTTGGGTATTCTTCTCTCAAACCTATAGATCTCCTAAACTGGCACTCATGGTCCACCTCCTAGTTTCTGGCTTGTTGAGTGGGGTGCTTGTGACCCTCCTAAGGCTGGGAACTCAGCAGTTGCTCTCCCTCCTGGATAACAGACCAGCCTAAGTACTTTCAGGAGGTCCACCACAGTCCTGCTATCCTTAGATTGTTCCTTCCCCTTTCCCTTCACTTCCTTCTCCCATTCACCCCACCCCCTTTCTTAATTATTTTATTTGTATTGTATGTTTTTACTACTGTATATATAAATGCATCTGATCAGTATGTTGATATTGACATTTTAGAAATGTATACTGGTTTGTTCTTTCTACTATTCGTTGCATTAAATTTTCCAAAAATTGTCAAAGAAAGAAATTATAAGAATAAAATATTTAAAGCTGAGAGTTCATCCATTATAAATTAAATGTAAATTCATTTGACAAAGAGAAATTTTAGGGATTATGGGCAGGATATAGTAGAGACTGAGTTCGATAATGTGCGGGATGCCGGCCGAATGTTTTTTTTTATAGCGGCACTCATTTTACGAGGCATGGTTTCGCTTTGTAAATGACTGCCCCCTTTAAAAAAATGTCCGAGTTCTGCACATTGGGTGAACCATGGACTCTCTTACAATCTGCCCCATATGTCTTCTGCTCAGCTTTGTACAGAACTAATTTTATGAATAATCACCAAAAGAACTTTTTGTTTAGTTCAGTTTGTTATGCACGCTGTATATTTAATATCATCATACTGTACATGATTTCAGATATTGTATGCATGATTTTGTTTGTTCTAGGAATGGTCTATAGAAGGTGCAATGTCAATGGAACATGGGACTTTGTGCTAAACTACAACCGATCATTTTCCAACTATTCAGAATGTATTCGCTTCATGGAGCCCGAAATGAGCCATAGCAGAGTAAGTGTTTACATTTCTTACGTCCGCATAACATAAACCATTAAAAAAATCTAATTCTAGGAATATTAATGTTACTTTTTTATTTATACAGGTTGAGTATCCCTTATCCAAAATGCTTGGGACCAGAGGTATTTTGGATATGGGATTTTTCCGTATTTTGGAATAATTGCATACCATAATGAGATATCTTGGCGATGGGACCTAAATCTAAGCACAGATTGCATTTATGTTACATTATACACCTTATACACACAGCCTGAAGGTAATTTTAGACAATATTTTTTGTAACTTTGTGCATTAAACAAAGTGTGTGTACATTCACACAATTCATTTATGTTTCATATACACCTTATACACACAGCCTGAAGGTCATTTAATACAATAACTTTAATAACTTTGTGTATTAAACAAAGTTTGTGTACATTGAGCCATCAAAAAACAAAGTTTTCACTATCTCACTCTCAGTCAAAAAAGTCCGTATTTCGGAATATTCCGTATTTCGGAATATTTGGATATGGGATACTCAACCTGTATAACATACGGCTGGGACTATGCAAGCTCAGCATTGTTTCTCTATTCCTTTGCATCATATCATTAAGGTAATATCAATAATATATCACCATTCCAGTAAGGTTCATACAGTAAGTACAGAATCACAATGCAAATTCTATTTTGTGAAGTCCTTATTCTTGTTCTTCCTACAGGTAAAAGCATTAATATGCCAACCAGAATACAGGCATACAGTATTTGAGGGGTGGTCACCATTCTATATTTACAATAATGGGAGCAGTCGGTTGAAGACCTAAGAATTGTTTTTTCCCCAAAATGTTTTTGTTTAGAGAGTTTCTCAATTCAGAACATGTATACAATGAACTTGGCAACGAAGAACAGTTTTTTTATGCATACTGTACATTAAATAAAGACAGCAATATTACAAATGTAACCTTGCATATTTGCATAATGCTACATATTAACAGATAAACAGCATTAGGGTATGATACAGCATTACACAATCACATCAGTTATAAGTTTAATAAAGTGCCCTACACACTGAGCGATGGTAGAAATTTGGCCAATGGGGGTCATTCCGAATTGATCGCTCGCTAGCAGTTTTTAGCAGTCGTGCAAACGCTAAGCCGCCGCCCACTGGGAGTGTATTTTAGCTTAGCAGAAGTGCGAACGAAAGGATCACAGAGCGGCTACAAAAAAAAAATTGTGCAGTTTTAGAGTAGCTTCAGACCTACTCAGTGCTTGCGATCAGTTCAGACCATTCAGTTCTGGATTTGACGTCACAAACACGCTCTGCGTTCGGCCAGCCACGCCTGCATTTTTCCTGGCACGCCTGTGTTTTTTCCACCACTCCCTGAAAACGGTCAGTTGACACCCAGAAACGCCCCCTTCATGTCAATCACTTTGCGGCTGCCATTGCGACTGAAAAGCTTCGCTAGACCTTGTGTAAAAATACATCGCCCATTGTGAAAGTACGTCGCGCGTGCGCACTGCGCCGCATACGCATGCACAGAAGTGCCGCTTTTTCACTTATTCGCAGCGCAGCGAACATTTTCAGCTAGCGATCAACTCGGAATTACCCCCAATGAACGATCTGAATGATGATCGTTACCATACAAATTGTTTTGCATTGCAAAACAATGGGAAACCAACGATGAACGACCGTGGGAATGCGCATCATTCATCATTGGTGCCTACACACTAAACGAAATGAATGATATATCACTAATTTCTTAGCGATATTGTTCATATCGCCCGTCACCTTCACCCAGTGTGTAGGGCGCTTAAGACTATTTGGAAAGTAATACTACAATTTTAGAAAATGGCAAAAGCAAACTAAATATGTCTTTCAGGATGTAAATGTATATATTAAAAAAAAGATCAGCACTTATTAATAAACAGGTAAACGTAAAGAAAATAAAAAAAGAAAGGGTGAGGATGGAGGGGGAAGGAAAGGAGCATAGGATGTAAGAATAGGGGATAGGTGGTGTGAATTGGAACCACATCTGTCTGAGTTCAAAAAGGGTAGCTATGGGTTATCCACACAAAACGGCAAGCCTTCTAAGAAAATTATAGTTTCATATCATAACATATAGATTTGAAAATGCTTTGACTTTATTGTTTAACACCAGTTGGAAGAGTTCCAATTAAGCTTTCACATATTGAAAATACATGTTAAATTCTGTGTTGTTTGTGTAGAGAGGTATATAAGTAGAGAGGAATCTATCTGATCCGTTTGAAACCGTAAAATTGTTTTTCACTATACATTGAGACAGTAGGGGACGAAGAGTGAATCCATTCCTGTAGGATACATTATTTAACTACTGATCTCATCATTAGTTAAAAAAATGTATCCTCCAGCAGTGAGGGATACTGAACATAAAGGGGGAGATTCAAATGTTTGAAAAGTCAGTTGGGAGTCTATTTTTTCCTATCTAATACACAGGAAAAAAACAGACACCCAACCGACTTTTCAAACATTTGAATCTCCCCCATAGAGTATTTTTTTACAACCAGGGGATATTTTGGTAACTATGGGGATAAGACCCAAGATTTCTCATTTTGGAGTCAAAGCAGATACTGCAGTTCATTAATTCTGTCAAAAAAATTCAGTGAAGTAGTGATGTATGTGAAAGAAGTTATTTATTTGAACATGTGCAGGGACTCCATGCTGTCTTGCACCCTTGAAGAAGTTAGTGATATGAGGACACACATCTTTGGGTGATACAGGTGACTGATTTTGACACAAGCCAAAACTTCTAAAGGAAATGCAGATCTTACAACATCTCAGGTTGTTGAACCAGTTCAGTATTGTAGTAAAGTATTCTAACTAGAGATGTGCAGCGGGCACTTTTCGTGTTTTGTGTTTTGGTTTCGGTTCTGATTCCCCGCTTGTGTTTTCGTTTTGGATTGGTTTTGCCAAAACCACCCTTTCATGTTTTGGTTTTGGATCTGGATGATTTTTGAAAAAACAAACCCATAAAAACAGCAAAATCACAGAATTTGGGGGTAGTTTTGCTCCTACGGTATTATTAACCTCAATAACATTCGTTTCCACTCATTTCCAGTCTATTCTGAACTCCTGACACCTCACAATATTGTTTTTAGGCCAAAAGGTTGCACCGAGGTGGCTGTATGACAAAGCTAAGCGACACAAGTGTGCGGCACAAACACCTGGCCCATCTAGGAGTGGCACTACAGTAGCAGACAGGATGGCACTTTAAAAAACTAGGCCCCAAACAGCACATGATGCAAAGAAGAAAATATGGAATTGTCTTTGGGCCCTCCCACCCACCCTTATGTTGTATAAACAGGACATGCACACTTTAACAAACCAATCATTTCAGCAACAGGGTCTGCCACACGACTGTGGCTGAAATTACTGGTTTGTTTGGGCCCCCACCAAAAAAGAAGCAATCAATCTCTCCTTGCACAAACTGGCTCTACAGAGGCAAGATGTCCACCTCATCCTCATCCTCTGATTCCTCACCCCTTTCACCATCACAGGTCCCTGTGTACTTTCTGGAGGCAATTGCTGATAAAGGTCTTCCCGAAGGAATTTATAATTAATTTTGATGAACATCATCTTCTCCACATTTTGTGAAAGTAACCTCCTACGCCGATCGCTGACAAGGTTACCGGCTGGAATAAACATTATTTCGGAGTACACACTGGAGGGGGCGCAACTTAGGTAAAATAAAGCCAGTTTGTGCAAGGGCATCCAAATTGCCGTTTTTTCCTGCCAGTATATTTACGGACTGGCTAACAAGCCTACTTGGATGCTGTCACTCATATAATCCTCCACCATTCTTTTAATGGTGACTGAATCATATGCAGTGACAGTAGACATGTCAGTAATCGTTGGCAGGTCCTTCAGTCTGGACCAGATGTCAGCACTCGCTTCTGACTGCCCTGCATCACTGCCAGTGGGTGGGCAAGGAAATCTTATCTTTTTCCTTGCAGCCCCAGTTGCGGAAGAAAGTGAAGGAGGAGCTGTTGACGGGTAACTTTCTGCTTGAGTTTACAACTTTCTCACAAGCAGGTCTTTGAACCTCTGCAGACTTGTGTCTGCTGGAAAGAGAGATACAACATAGGCTTTAGACCTAGGATCAAGCACGGTGGCCAAAATGAGATGCTCTGATTTCAACAGATTGACCACCCTTGAATCCTGGCAAAGCGAATGAAGGGCTCCATCCACAAGTCCCACATTCTTTGCGAAATCGCACTCTCTTAGCTCCTCTTTCAATTTCTTCAGCTACTTCTGCAAAAGCCTGAGGAGTGGAATTGTATGTGCAAAACATGGGACGTGCTGGAATTTGCCCAGATGTAATGCACGCACAATATTGGTGGCATTGTTCGATATCATAAATGGCATATTGGCAAGTTTACGTTTCTCCTCAGACCATTTAAATTTCTTTTTTGGGGTCTTTTTACTGAACTTTGTCTTTTTGGATTTTACTTGCCCCCTATAATCACATTGGGCATCGGCATTGGCAGATGATGTTGATGGGATTTTAATCATCTATGTCATGACTAGTGTTAGCAGCTTCAGCACTAGGAGGAAGTGGATCTTGATCTTTCCCTATTTTATCCTCCAAATTTTTGTTCTCCATTATCTTTCTGGAGTTATATAACAATATGCAGTACAGAAGAGCGTACCTCTATACCACACAGGGCAAACCCTATGAAAATTATTTGGATTAAATATTAATAACCCCTTTATTTGAAGTAAATAATATACAGCACATGACAGCACCACTGAACTTATATGGTAGCACCACTGGACTGGACTTATACGGAATAATATGTACTTATATGGAATTATTAGACAGAATCACTGGAATTATACTGCAGGATCACTGAATTTATATGGCAGGATCACTGGATTTATACGGCAGTACAGCTGGAAATATACGGCAGTATCAATGGACATTTACGGTAGGATCACTGGACTTATACGGCAGGACTGCTGGGTATATACGGCAGTATCAATGGACATATTCGGCAGGATCACTGGACTTCTACAGCAGGATCGCTGGGCTTATAGGCCAGTACCACTGGATTTATACGGCAGGATCACTGCAATTATATGGCAGGATTAATGGAATTATACGGCAGGATCACTGGATTTATACGCCAGTACCACTGGAATTATACGTCAGGATCACTGGAATTATACGTCAGGATCACTGGAATTATACGGCAGGATCACTGGACTTATACGGAAGGATCACTGCAATTATACGGCAGGATCACTGTAATTATACGGCAGGATCACTGGATTTATACGCCAGTACCACTGGAATTATACGGCAGGATCACTGGAATTATACGGCAGGATCACTGGATTGATACAGCTGGATCACTGCAACTATATGGCAGGATCACTGGAATTATACGACAGGATCACTGGACTTATACGGACGGATCACTGCAATTATACGGCAGGATCACTGGAATTATACAGCAGGATCACTGGAATTATACGCCAGTACCACTGGAATTATACGACAGGATCACTGGATTCATACGGCAGTACCGCTGGACATATACGGTAGTACCGCTGGACATACAGTATATGGCAGTATCAATGGACATATACGGCAGTATCACTGGACATATACAGCAGTGCCACTGGACATATACGGCAGCACAGGGACACCACCACTGGACTGATGCAGCACTGGACTTATACGGCAGGATCAATGTAATTATACAGCAGGATCACTGGACTTATACAGCAGGATCACTGGACATATACGCCAGTACCACTGGAATTACATGGCAGGATCACTGGAATTATACGGAAGGATCACTGCAATTATATGTCAGGATCACTGGAATTATACAGCAGGATCACTGGACTTATACGCCAGTACCACTGGAATTATAAGGCAGGATCACTGGAATTATACGGAAGGATCACTGGATTTATACGGCAGGATCACTGCAATTATACGGCAGGATCACTGGATTTATACGCAAGTACCACTGCAATTATATGTCAGGATCACTGGAATTATACAGCAGGATCACTGGATTTATACGGCAGGATCACTGCAGTTATACGGCAGGATCACTGGAATTATACGGCAGGATCACTGGACTTATACGCCAGTACCAGTGTAATTATACGGCAAGATGACTGGATTTATACGGCAGTACCACTGGACATATACGGCAGTATCACTGGACATATACGGCAGTACCACTGGATATATACGGCAGCACAGGGACACCACCACTGGACTGATGCAGCACTGGACTTATACAGCAGGATCACTGTAATTATAGGGCAGGGTCACTGGACTTATACACCAGTACCACTGGAATTATACGTCAGGATCACTGGAATTATGCGGCAGGATCACTGGAATTATACGGCAGGATCACTGCAATTATATGGCAGGATAACTGGAATTATACAGCAGGATCACTGGATTTATATGCCAGTACCACTGGAATTATACGGCAGGATCACTGGAATTATACGGCAGGATCACTGGATTTATACGGCAGGATCACAGCAATTATACGGCAGGCTCACTGTATTTATACGCCAGTACCACTGAAATTATACGGCAGGATCATTGGAATTATACGGCAGGATCACTGGATTTATACGGCAGGATCACTGCAATTATACGGCAGGATCACTGGATTTATACGCAAGTACCACTGCAATTATATGTCAGGATCACTGGAATTATACAGCAGGATCACTGGATTTATACGGCAGGATCACTGCAGTTATACGGCAGGATCACTGGAATTATACGGCAGGATCACTGGACTTATACGCCAGTACCAGTGTAATTATACGGCAAGCTGACTGGATTTATACGGCAGTACCACTGGACATATACGGCAGTATCACTGGACATATACGGCAGTACCACTGGATATATACGGCAGCACAGGGACACCACCACTGGACTTATACAGCAGGATCACTGTAATTATAGGGCAGGGTCACTGGACTTATACACCAGTACCACTGGAATTATACGTCAGGATCACTGGAATTATGCGGCAGGATCACTGGAATTATACGGCAGGATCACTGCAATTATATGGCAGGATAACTGGAATTATATGGCAGGATCACTGGAATTATACGGCAGGATCACTGGATTTATACGGCAGGATCACAGCAATTATACGGCAGGCTCACTGTATTTATACGCCAGTACCACTGAAATTATACGGCAGGATCATTGGAATTATACGGCAGGATCACTGGATTTATACGGCAGGATCACTGCAATTATACAGCAGGATTACTGGAATTATACGGCAGTATCACTGGATTTATACGGCAGTACCGCTGGACCTATACGGCAGTACCGCTGTACATTTACGGCAGTATCAATGGACATATACGGCAGTATCACTGGACATATACGGCAGCACAGGGACACCACCACTGGACTGATGCAGCACTGGACTTGTACGGCAGAATCACTGTAATTATATGGCAGGATCACTGGACTTATACACCAGTACCACTGGAATTATACAGCAGGATCACTGGAATTGTATGACAGATTCACTGTAATTATACAGCAGTATCAATGGACATATACAGCAGTAACACTGGACATATACTGCAGCACAGGGACACCACCACTGTACTGATGCAGGACAACACAGCATCACTGCAATGGACTGGACTTATACAGCAGCACTGGACATATGGCAGCAGATGACACAACCACTGTGACTGGACTGATGCAGCACAAGACACTACCACTGAACTGATGCAGGACACCGAGGACGGAGACACGTCCTCTCTCTACACTCTCCAATGCTGGAGTGAAAATGGCGGGGACGTGCGGCTCCTAATATGGAATCCAAACCCCACGAGAATCCGACAGCGGGATGATGACATTTTGACTCATTCTGGTTTCTGAGTCAGGTGGGAAAACCCGAGCCTGACTCAGATCCGGGCTCGGCTGGTGAAGTTCGGTTGGGTTCGGTTCTCTGAGAACCGAACCCGCTCATCTCTAATTTTAACGAAGAACATTCAAGCTGGTTTTGAGAGTTGCACTAAAGATTTGGTATATTATTCAATGATTGGCTGTGGGCCGTGTTTCTTGGGTGCATTTGATTACCAGAATAAGTATGCCACTGAGCTCACAAAAAGACATCGTGGAAGAAGGATGGAAGCTGTAAAATGAAGACTTCTATAGTGGAAAAGATATTCAGATAAGAACAAAATTTCAAGTTTGAAAAATATATGCATAATGCGTTTTTAAAACATCATTAATGGCTTATTGACATTACAACACCATGAGCTCCCTCTTGTGATTATATGTGATTATATGTGATATGTGATTTCGTGTAGGTCTCAACTGGCAGTGGCCTAACAAGAGGAGCAGATGCTTTGTTGAATGTAAATAGACTTTCACAAACAAGGACAATCTTCAATTTTAGTGCAGGATAAAGGTTTACTTTATGCTTAAATGGATGAAGGCACCTGAGTTGTTATAAATGTTAGAACAAATTTCATGTGGCACCCTTAAAAAACTCCCCACTGAGGTGAGTAGCAATAGCTCATCTATCCCTTTAATAGGATCAATTGAGCCAGTGCTGTCGGACTTAATCCCCTGCTGTAATGTCTTAATCCCCTGCTGTATTGTTCTCTGTGTATTGTATTGCAGCTGAGAACAATAGATGAAAGGCTTATGCTAATAGGTGCACCTAGGCACAGCAGAGAAGGCTAGATGAGCAAGGCTCCATCTGTACATAACTAATATGAAACCACCCTGGGCCAGCATAGGACTTCTTTTTTAAGAGGCCAACTCTTCATTTTATTTCTCTTTTTTCCCCCCATAATATTGTTATTGGTATTTGCATTTATATCATAAGCAAAAAGGGGTACATAAAAAGAGATATTGAAGGGATAGACAGCCACAATTCAATCTTACACATCCAAATAAATAAAACTACAAGTACAATATGGAGACACCATTAAACACATTCTTGAACTAACAATAACGGCATGATTCTGGTATCGGGCTTCTGAGAAGTTTCGGGATTTTTGGCACTGGTCTTCTGACTTCCGGCATCTTCACCATCGGGATTTCATCTACATCCCTACTAATGCTTATAGGCCCTCATTCCGAGTTGTTCGCTCGTTATTTTTTTTCACTACGGAGCGATTAGTCGCAAACTGCGCATGCACAATGTTCGCAGTGCGGCTGCGCCAAGTAAATTTGAACAAAAGTTTGGTATTTTACTCACAGCCTAACTAAGTTTTTTCATCGTTCTGGTGATCGTAGTGTGATTGACAGGAAGTGGGTGTTTCTGGGCGGAAACTGGCCGTTTTATGGGAGTGTAAGGAAAAACGCTGCCGTTTCAGGGAAAAACGCGGGAGTGGCTGGAGAAACGGGGGAGTGGCTGGGCGAACGCTGGGTGTGTTTGTGACGTCAAACCAGGAACAAAAAGGACTGAACTGATCGTAGTGGAAGAGTAAGTCTCGAGCTACTCAGAAACTGCAAAGAAATTTCTATTCGCAATTCTGCTAATCTTTCGTTCGCAATTCTGCAAAGCTAAGATTCACTCCCAGTAGGCGGCGGCTTAGCGTGTGCATTTCTGCAAAAAGTAGCTAGCGAGCGAACAACTCGGAATGAGGGCCATAGTCTTTAACGGAAATGCCCAGATGTTGGTGATGAAAGGGTCCTAAGGAGATCTTCTCCTGCTAATCCACTAATAATTGCCAACCAAGCCATTTAAGAACATATGTGGTATTCCCAACATCTCCATCCTATACGCATACGGTACCTTAGCTATAATCTTACTTGGTGGTGGTGGTGGTGGTGGTGGTGGTAAAGGATTTTTTCCAATATTGGGCTGTTGAGATTTTCTTCTTTGTAGTTCTATCTGTTTTACGCTTGCCTTTCCAGCTTCAAAGACTGAACAGTATGTAAAACAATAGGCATCACCAATGTTTCACCTTTAGGAGTTCTAGTTATCTATTGTTATCACAACTCATTGGTGTAACCAACATGTTTATACCACCCACCAGCAGATATTGTTTTTGGCCATCGCTCTTTTGTAAACCATCTTCTGATGCAATATACTGTATGGCAAGTGGTGACTAACAGAGTTAACTATTTTCTCTTTTTGTAGTCTTTAAAGTTGTGTTGCTAAGTAGTTTTATATTTTTGGAAACTCAAAGAGGGGCAAAGTTTGTAGCAAGTGTAGGTGAGCACATCTGTATTTTATAGGCTCTTTGTATGATCATTGCAGTGTGTTAATTAACTGCCAAGGTTTACAACAAGCTTATCCACCATGCACAAGTAAAAATAAATAAAACAGGTATTAATAAAATGAACTCAACTCAATTTTCATAAATTATACATGATAAAATGCTCCATTTGGTTAGTTCTGGGCAAATGCAGGATTTGCAGGGTTTTTCCCCAATTTTTAATGTGTGTACTCAAAAATAGCAGTGGCCTGCACTCATAAGTAAGCAGTCCAATACCTGTCCCCGATGTCTTCCCAGCGAAGACTCAATAGATTGATGCAGCTGAACAGGTGGCACTCAGAGACTTGAGTAACTGGGGAAACAACCGGTGATTTAATCAACGTTTCTGGTAGTATTACCCCTTCATCAGGGCACAGAAAGTACAGTGACCAAAAAATGCAAAGAAATACATAATCCCCATTGTGACCATCGAGCACGCCAGACCCACTTCTGTTTTCCTTCCACCGGAAGTGATGCGTCTGGTCGGCAGTTGAAAATGTAAACAAATTATGCATTGCCATGGTGACAAACTTCTACTAATAGTGACCATATTGTAGTCGGATGTCAGACAAAGTAACACAAAAACTACAAAAGATGTGCTACGATATGAAAGTTACAGACTACTATATGATGCAAAGAACATTGAAAATACAATAAAGTGACTCGATGCAAAGGGCAAATGATTAACAAGCCCCACAGAGCATGTTGTAGAAAGCTAAATGTAAATGTATATACTGTATTGGTATCTCATAAAACCAATATGACAAGATTAATCAAAAATAATAAATCAATATACCTCACTTGCCTTCAGATTTTAATGCAGCAGATCTTGTTGGGGGCATTTCTGCGTAAATTGCATAATTAGGTCCCTCCCCCTCATAGTATGATTCCACAATTTGCGAGTGAATGGGGGCAGAGTCAGAATTACATCTGCATTAAGTGACAAGGGAGCGTGGATTTGGTTGGTCTCAGAACCCCCCCCCCCCCCCCCCCCCCCTTTGTGCACCACTGTAGTTATACCAGATCTCCTGTTTCATCTCTCCATATTCTCGGTACTTCCCAATTTCTTCTGTAGAACACAGAGGTGAAGGACTTGTTTAGTGTGAGGTGACCATGCATTGCGTGGTGTGGTTAGACCATAACATGTGTGCAGTTAGACCACAACATGTGGATGGCATCTGAAAGCATCAGTGTTTTTGTAAGTGTAGACTGTATTTCTATTGCAATAGTAACTCTATGACAAAAATACTATAGTAATGAGCAAATCCCCAGAGGAAGCAATTTGTTCTACATACTGTACTGTACATAATGCATATGTAACTATTGTATTTTGTTCTCAGAGGGAGTTCTTTGAACGGCTTTATGTAATGTACACGGTTGGATATTCCATTTCATTTTGCTCCTTAACCGTGGCTATATTCATCATTGGTTACTTCAGGTACAGTATGAATTAATTTATTTATATAATGGCAAAAAACTTACACGCTATGAGAAACTGCGATCTGAGACCACATCATACACATAACTAGCATTAATTAAAATTGAACTACATAATTTTTTTTTTGTTTTCATTGGCTTGTGTAATATCGAAACCTTTTTGAAATAATTTACAAGTCTATGATATAACATGAAATTATAGAATTTTTATATATTTAAAACTGAGTTACTAATTAATGATGTTCCTGATTACACAGTATTTTTGGATATAAAGCTTCATACCATAACCCACTGGCTTAAGCGCGTATTCATTATATGAGAGCAAAATACATCGCTGAAGCTACTATAATAAATTTAATCAACTTTATGGGTGGTATCCAATTAGCCACAGTAACTTACCGCAGCTAATTGACTGGGCCTTTCTTATTAGCCTCGACCATCAGCACTTACAGATGTGTCCCCTTACATCCGTGCTGCAGTCCCGCTAAACAGCCCTTGAAGTCATGCCATGTCCTGGTGGGTAAACAGCCCTTGAAGTCATGCCATGTCCTGGCGGGTAAACAGCCCTTGAAGTCATGCCATGTCCTGGTGGGTAAACAGCCCTTGAAGTCAAGCCATGTCGTGCGGTACTTGGTCGTGCCGAACATCTTTTTTTTGTGTTTTTTATTTTTCATGAAAATGTGTGGTAGACGCAAAGTAATGTAATAGGATGAACAAGCAGCTTCTGCTGATTAAAATGATGCCTATATAATGCCGAATTGCGGCTCTACTGTTTCTGGATCCAAAATGCCACAATACAGTGTTTTCCGTAGCATAGCATTTTGTATGCAAATACATTCGCAATCAAACACAGAATATAGGCATGCTGCATAACATTTGAATCAGCAGAAGCTGCTTGTGCATACTGTTACATTACTTTGCATGTAAGACACATTTTCACGGAAAATACACAAAACAGACGCTCAACGCTACCGAGTCACATGGCCCTCGCGCGTTATGTGTAAGGTGACTTGTAGCGCGCGGAGCAAAGATGTAAGAGGACACATCAGTATCAGTGGGTTTGTATCACCAGATAATATGATATCCCCCTTAGTGTTAGCTTATTGCAAAACATTACAGTCCTTCTATTTAGCTATGATATAGAGCATTATAATTAAAACTTTTGACCCTCTAATTAGAGTCCAATAAAAATCTCGCTTCACATATTACCACAGAGAAGTTATACCCTCTCTAAATTGCAAAAACCACCCACAAAATACTAAGCTACTGCACAATGACCGGCAGATATTTTTATTTATTTTTCTTACGTCCTAGTGGATACTGGGATTCTGTACTTTAGTACCATGGGGTATAGTTCAGGCCCACTGGAGCCTGGCACTTTAAAACCTTTAGTGTGTGTATGTGTGTGCTGGCTCCTCCCCTCAACGCCCTCCTACCAGACTCAGTTTAGAAAAATGTGCCCAAGGAGCCGGGTGCAGGTCTCTGGAGCTCCAGAAAGTTTCCTTTATTTTTTATTTTAGTTATTTTCAGGTAGTCCTGGTTGGCAGCCAGGCTACCTGCTTCGTGGGACTTAGAGGAGGGACCGAACCAACCTCCTGAGGGTTAATGGTTCATAATCCCAGTTTACAGGACACTGAGCTCCTGAGGTGCTGATTACACATCGTTAGTGTATGTGCCCACGCCAGCAGCTAGCCGCCACCCTCTAACAGATGCAGTGGCGTAAGTTTGTCCCAGTTGCCCGGAGGCAAAATAAATATTGGTGCCCCCCCTATTTCCTATATTAAGGAGTGTGTGTGTGTGTGTGTGTGTGTGTGTGTGTGTGTGTGTGTGTGTAGTGTTCTGAAAAAAATGTATATACTGTATACATTTAATTGTCTTTTATTTTAAATCACACATTTCTTAGCAGTCATACCCAGGATTAGAACCCATGACCTGTTACACTAACAGCAGACACTTTACTGATGGAGCTATTTGCTCCTGTACAGTAAGCATGAGAATTCTAACTATATGAAGTTATGTGTAATTGTCAGAGAAGTATCTTCATATAGTTAAAATTCTCATATTTCCTGTACAGGAGCAAATATCTTCATCAATAATGTTTCTGTTGTCAGTGTTTCTAATCCTGGGTATGACACTTGTAAAATGTGTATATTCAGTATAATAAAGAGGGTGTGATTTGTAGGGTGCCTGGACAAGTGAGGAAGTCGGCCACTGAAAAGACAGCGGCAGCTATTAATTAACTTAATTCAATGGTGTCACAGAATGGGAGGAGAGGTGCCTCCCTTCAGAGCAGGAGCCCGGCGACAGATGACTTCATTGCCTCCCAGAGTTCTGCCTCTGAAGAGATGCCGAAGCTCAAGGTGCGGTGAGTGTTACACTGGGGTCCTGGTTAGCGGGTCCCCATTGCAGTTTTGGCGGCATGACGCACGGCGGTCACGGGCCACGAGCTGCGGTGCCCGCCGTGGACTAATTGGCTCAGGGCAGATGCCCCGCAGTGCTCACTGTCACTAAAGGCTTTGTGTGTACTGTTATACATATTCTGATGTTTTAATAACATGGCCAGTATAATCTATGAATCAGGGACCGCGTGCCATTACAGGGGGCGGGGCTTCCCGGAGTGGGACCAGAGGTGGGAAGGTGCCATTTCCTGCTGCTGATGATCATCCAGACTGAATGAACGCTGCTCTTCCAGATACCCACGCTGCTACATGACTCTGTACTGGCACCAGGGGATCATAGAGAGGGGGGAGAACACCATCGGTGACGCCACTGCACTCCTGTCAAGTCATACACATATTTTACACATTGTATTGCTGTGTTCTGTGTGCAGGTGTCCGCTCCACAGTGTCACTCCAGGGGCTCTCTAGGGTCTGTGTGGAGGTGTTGGCCAGTGGACTGCGCTGTATTACAGTTCTGTAAGATGTCTGTGGACATGGTAATGTGTGCTTCTTGTAACTCTACCCCATCTTCAGCGGGGTCGCTCATGTGTGAACAATGCTCCTTATCTCCACAGGGACACAGTTCACAGGCACCTGACTGGCTAGACAATTTTATATGCATGATTCAGAATGTCAATTCAGAATTAGCTGCAGCTAAAAAGGAGAGACAGGTGTTGAAACTGTCTATTGATTTTATGGCAAAAGCAGCAGATACCAGGAAGGCTTCTCAGCCCCCTTTGGTGTATTCACATAAACGCTCACTGCCACAGGTGCTCCAGTCTGATTCTAATTCTGATCAGCCTGATGTGGATGATGATGAGATGGATGAGTACAGCTATCTGTCCCCAGGGGTGGAGGCCCTCATCTTTGCAGTTAGAGAGGTTCTTCATGTCTCAGATCAGGAGTCAGAGCAAGATGAGGAGTTGTACTTTGATGTTAGACCAAAGTCCTCAGCCACTTTCCCTGTGTCTAAAGAGTTAAACTCCCTGGCCAGGAAAGTGTGGTTGAACCCTGATAAGAAATTTAAAATTCCTCCGAGGTTTTTAACTACTTTTCCCTTTCCCGCTGAGGACAGGAAAGTCTGGGAAAACTCCCCATCGGTCGACACGTCTGTGTCCAGACTGTCTAAGAAATTGGCACTGCCGGTACCAGAGGCTGTAGTGGTCATTCCGAGTTGTTTGCTTGCTAGCAGTTTGTAGCAGCCATGCAAACGCTATGCCGCCTCCCAGTGGGAGTGTATTTTAGCTTAGCAGAAGTGCGAACGAAAGGATCACAGAGCAGTGGCAAAGTTTTTTTGTGCAGTTTTAGAGTAGCTTCAGACCTACTCAGCGCTTGCGATGACTTCAGACTGTTCAGTTCCTGTTTTGACTTCACAAACACTCCCTGCGTTCGCCCATCCATACCTGCGTTTTTCCTGGTACGTCTGCGTTTTTTCGAACACTCGTGAAAACGATCAGTTGACACCCATAAATGGCCACTTCATGTCAATCACTCTGCGGCCAGCAGTGCGACTCAAATGCTTCGCTAGCCCTTGTGTGAAACTACATTGTTCGTTGTAATAGTACGTCACGCGTGCGCATTGCGCTGCATATGCATGCGCAGAAGTGACTTTTTTTGCCTCATCGCTGCACAGTGAACTAATGCAGCTAGCGATCAACTCAGAATGACCACCTATATCCCTGATAGAACCTGCTGACCGTAAAATTGAGACCACTCTGAAGGCAATTTATACGGCAGAGGGTGGAGCACAGCTCCCCACAATAGTTTGTGGTTGGATTTCCAAGGCAATGGTAAAGTGGTTTGATTCTGTTATTGATGGTTTAGACTCTCTGCCCCGGGATGAGGTCATTACTCTGCTACAACACATACAGGATGCTGTTAATTTTATGAGCAAGGCTATAAAGGAATTGTGTAAGATAAATGGGCGCACTACTGCTATGGCTGTTTCAGCACACAGAGCTTTATGGTTACGTCAATGGTCAGCGGATGCTGATTCCAAAAAGGGTGTAGAAAATCTTCCCTTTACAGGTGATGCCTTGTTTGGGGACGAATTAAATAAATGGATCTCCCAGGCCACGGCGGGTGAGTCTACCTATCTGCCCATTGGCTGTGCAACCTGCTAGATGTACTTACACAGGAAACTCTTTGCAGTCCTTTCGTGTGGCGAGGTTCAGAGGCAAGCACCGGGGCTTCTCCACCACTCCGAGAGGATCTCGTGGTAAGTCATGTAAACCTGCAGCTGCTGCCTCCCTGGACCAGTCCACCGGATCCCCTGTCGCTAAGCCCTCTGCGTAACGGTTGGCCCCAGCGGCAGGGCGATTTTCAGGTGGGTACTCGCCTTCAACACTTCGCCCACGTGTGGGTGAAGTCCTGCCGGGATTCTTGGGTGAAGGACCTCATTTTCCAAGGTTACCAGCTGGAATTTCAAACACTTCCTACTCACAGATTTTTACCAGTCTTGCCCGCAGCAAAAGTTACCTTGCAAGAGGACATTCAAAAACTTTTGCAGACAGGGGTGGTGGTTCCTGTACCTCCTCCCTTCCACAACAGGGGTTTTTACTCCAGTCTTTTTGTCGTTCCAAAACCGGAACGGTTCGGTGCAACCCATCTTAAACCTGAAGTCTCTAAACCAGGGATGGGGAACCTTCGGCCCTCCAGCTGTTGTTGAACTAAACATCCCAGCATGCCTTGCAACAGTTTTAGCATGGCCAAATAGCAAAACTGTAGCAAGGCATGCTGGTTTATGTAGTTCAACAACAGCTGGAGGGCCGAAGGTTCCCCATCCCTGCTCTAAACCCATATCTATGGATGTTCAAATTCAAGATGGAGTCCCTGCGGGTAGTGGTCTCCGTTCTGGAAGAGGGGGAATTCCTGGTGTCCCTAGACCTAGATGTCAAGGATGCTTACCTACACATCCCTATGTGGCCCCCTCATTAGGCTTACCTCAGGTTTGCCATCTTGGACGACCATTTCCAGTTTCAGGCCTTGCCCTTTGGCCTGTCCACGGTTCCGAGGGTCTTCACCAAGGTCATGGTGGAGATGATGTTGCAACTGCGCATAATGGGAGTCATCATAGTCCCCTACTTTGATGATCTCCTGATAAAGGCTATGTCCAGGGAGCATTGATCTGACAACTCGCCTGCTTATGGATCATGGGTGGATCTTAAACTTTCAGAAATCTCACCTGGAACTGACCCAACATCTTCAGTTCCTGGGAATGATACTAGATACAGTGTCTAAGAAGGTGTTTCTTACGATGGACAAAGCCTTGGCTATCCAGGCTATGGTCCGCTTGGTGCTCCACCCTTGCAAGGTGTCCATTCATCTTTGCATACGCTTGCTGGGCAAGATGGTTGCTGCTTATGAGGCAATCCAATAAGGTTGATTTCATGCCCGGCCATTTCAGTATGTTTCCTGGTGCAAAAGTAGAAAGGTGTCTCCCGTGGAGTTTAGAATTGGTCATTTTCTACTTTTCCTGCAATCGGGTGTGCATATGGTCCTACACTTAGACTCCATTAAAGTTCTGATTTTGGCATTTCTATTTTCCACCAAAAACAACTTGCCATGTTGCCGGAAGTACAAACCTTTCTAAAAGGAGTTCTTTATCTGCAACCGCCCTTTGTACCTCCCGCAGCTCCGTGGGATCTCAATGTGGTTTTGTACTTTCTTCAATCAGCCTGGTTTGAACCCTTGCATAGGGTGGAGTTAAAATTTCTCACCTGGAAGACAGTGATGTTATTGGCATTGGCGTTTGTAAGATGTGTCTCTGATTTGGGGGCCTTATCTTGAAAGAGCCCTTATTTGATTTTTCATGAAGACAGGGCGGAACTCAGGACTTGTCCTCAGTTTTTGCCAAAAGTGGTTTCCGCTTTTCATGTCAATCAACCCATTGTAGTTCCGGTGTTGTCTGATGCTTCCATTGGGCCAGAGTCCTTGGATGTGGTGAGGGCTCTGAAGGTTTATGTCAAAAGGATGACTCATCATCGGAAATCTGATTAGCTGATTGTCCTTTATGATGCCACAAAGATTGGTCATCCGGCTTCTAAGCAATCAATTGCTTGTTGGCTCAGGTTGACCATTCAACAGGCCTATACTTTGGCAGCTTTGCCTTTGCCGACGTCTCTTCAGGCCCACTCAACAAGGTCTGTGGGCTCTTCCTGGGTGGCTGCCCGGGTGTCTCAGCATTACAGTTGTGCTGAGCTGCTACTTGGTCTGGTTCGAACACTTTTGTGAAATTCTATCGGTTCGACACCTTGGCCATGGATGACATTCAGTTTGGTCAGGTGGTGTTACAGGGGTCTCAGTACTCTCCCACCCATTTGGGGGCTTTGGGACTTCCCCATGGTACTAAAGTACAGAATCCCAGTATCCACTAGGATGTAAGAGAAAATAGGAATTTAATATCTACCGGTAATTCCTTTTCTCGTAGTTCATAGTGGATACTGGGTGCACTGCCCACCTCAGTGCTTTGATTCCTGCTTACCTGCAAAAGTATTTGGTTGGCCCGCCATTGCGGTCCCATTATGTTGTTAGGTTAGCTGTGCTATCCTGGTTTGGTTGGTGTTGCTATCCCCTATTCTGGCTACCGCCCTCCTTTTGGTTATGGTTGTGTGTTTGGCTTGTTGCCTCACAGCTGTTGTATTTATTCCTTCTCTCGTGGTATGTCCGTCTCCTCGGGCATAGTTTCCTAGACTGAGTCTGGTAGGAGGGGCATAGAGGGGAGGAGCCAGCACACACATACACACACTAAAGGTTTTAAAGTGCCAAGCTCCAGTGGACCCGATCTATACCCCATGGTACTAAAGTACAGAATCCCAGTATCCACTACGGACTACGAGAAAAGGAATTACCGGTAGGTATTAAATTCCTATTTTTTTAATTGAGAAGAACATACTGCAACAATGAAATACACTCAGCATGTTTTAGGGTACATTCAATAAAACAATTAAATATAAAGGTACTCTCCGATCAGGGTGATAATACAAAAAAAACAAACCTAACCAAAGGTCTTCAAATATAGTCACATATACAATTCTAAAAATAGATAAAGAGCAATCTAAAAATAAAATGAACATAGTCAACCATTAGTGGGAAGGTTTAGATCAGCAAATAGTTTGTTGCTAGGATACTGCAGCTGAATTTCACAACTGGAACATAAACCAGTGAAGTGGTAAAACTGATTATTTTCTGTGGCGGTGGTATAGAAAATGCTGCATAAATGTTATTCAACTGCCCAGTAGGGTGTTAAAATGACCTGGGCTACGTTCTTCTTGCCTGACTTACTGTCACTCCCTGAGACAGCGCTACTTGTTCAGTAGGTGATCTAAGGAGGAATGGCAGAGTATCAGTTCATATAAAGACTTTCAATTAAAATTTTCTACAATTTCTGTTAAAAAAATAACCCCCCCCCCCAAAAAAAAATAAAAAAAAAATTCTTTCTTGCATTCTTCTATTAACATTCCCTTCCTCATCAAGGTTTATGTAATATTGTTTGAGATAATTATATTCTTTTTTGGTGAAAAAATAGAAAACATTTTTGAGCAGGCGTACTAGTAAGTCAAATTATTTTGAAGAGTTACTCCAGTCCAAATGGCTTTGAAATTCACAATTCTTTATTTAAACTTGTTTTTTAGAAACTGTATTATTTTTTGAAACATTGCAATAACCAGTAATACACTCGTCACTCTTTGAAAGTAAGCACAAGAAGCAATGGGGCACATGTAGTAATCTGGAGAAGGCATAAGGAAGTGATAAACCAGCCAATCAGCTCCTAACTGTTAATTTACATATTTGAGCTGATTGGCTGGTGCGTTTATCACCTTGCACTTATCACTGGTTTATCACTTCCTTATGCCTTCTCCAATTAATACATCTGCCCCAATGTATTTTTTATAAGAGAAGGGATAGTAGAATTGTTTTCAAAAAGAATGCTTTTTATGTTAAAGTAATTTATTGGTTTAGCGAAGTTTTTTTATTTATTTATTTATTTATTATTATTATTATTATTATTATTATTATTATTATTACAATAAATAATTCATGCAAATCCATTCAGAGCATGCAAATGCTGTTCTGTAGAAGTCTGGCCATGGCTGAGCACATCCTCTGAGGTGTGTCTACACTGGTGTTTGCGTCTATGTCGACATCGGGTACAGTTGAGCAATTTTTTTACTAAAGTCAAACCACACATGCATCCCGATTGTGTTCATACAGAGTTACAGTAGGGACTTTAGACCCAAGTGTGCAAAAGTGAATTAAAAATGTTTTAAGGGTTCCTGGGCAGTGGGTGGCTAATCAGACACACAGTGTGTTATAGGAGTGTTGCAGGCTTGTCGAAGAAGTGGTTGCTTACACAGGCATTTAATCGCTCACATAGGAGGCTGTACTCAGAAGGAAAATCTGCACCTACAGTAGGGCTGTGCAAGTTTCAATGGGGCAACTGATGATTACGTCTAAAGATGCACCAAATGGTTTTTGGACGTCTCAGTCTTTGCAAAGTCCGATGCACCGCTGTACACCAAGGAAATGCTTGTAGTGGTATTTGCATAAAGTACCAGGCAGGCGGCCGTCAAAAGTAGCAGCCACCGACTCCGCTGCTGCAGTGTGACTCAGATTCAGGCCCTACATTTGAAAATGTAGTAGGTGAAGGTTAGAGAATGCTTTACTTGAGATTTTAGGTAAAACGCACAACAGTGCCATACAATAAAACTGCAGCTACAGTACGGTAAATAACAAAAGTACACAAAGTGTATAACATAATGTAGCTGTAGTGTGTTTTATGGTTAGCTCAGGTATCAGCAATAATGGTAACAAATGTGGATACAAATCTGACAAATTCAACACTACAGCACATGTGAGGCACCAGGAACAATATACTGGATCACTTGCCCTTGCAATAATAACATTTATTGGAATAACAAGCATGCCTTATAAGAAAAGGTTCTCGGAGCCTGTGGGCTACATCAGAAATGCGACAAGGGATTAGAAATAATGAGAATATGAACAACAGCAACAAAACCTTTTCTTTTACATACTGTACATGAAAGGAGACCTAAACAGCTCAAGGCTCTTGGTATAGAAAAGGGGACCCTGGATTAGAGGCAATCTGACATAAATGCTTTATAATGTCAAATACACACCGACCTTATAAAGATTGTAAACACAAATCTTGTAAAATCTTCAATAATACTGATATGTACTCACTTCTATTCACTGTTCTCTGGAGAATGGACTCACGCGTTTCACATTTTCCTGTGTGTAGCAGGGCTGAATCAAAGCTTGGACACAGATAAAAGTACAACCAATCAACTCCTACATGATATTTTTCAAACACAGCCTATTAATGACAGTTAGAAACTGATTGGCAGGTACTTTATCTCTCTTCACTTTATCTCTCTCTACAAGGTTTATCTCTCTCCAAGGTTTGATACATCTCCTCCCAAGATTTCTAGACAGAAAAACAAAAATCTTCCAAACACAATGCAGTTTAAGTTTAGACCCCAGTCATTCTACCGTAGGGTACTATTTGAATAATAATAATAATAATAATAATAATTGCTCTTAAAAACCATCTGCAAATGTTGTAACACAAAATGCGTTAGTTAATTACTTAAGAAAAGGAAATTGCTATTTCAAATACTAGTTTCAAATAAGTGTATGTTTTATTTGGTCAATGATTTGCGCTCCTTGAGGAACAATCTGTAGGGTTACAGAACGCTTCCTCTGTGTCCTATCCTTAGCTGTGTTGCTGTCAGGGTTTTTGGAACGCACTGCGCTTATTTGTACGAGTACTAATCTAAATCTACATTTCTGCAGGAGATTGCACTGTACCAGGAACTACATCCACATGCATCTATTTGTCTCGTTCATGCTGAGAGCTGCCAGCATTTTCATTAAGGACAGAGTGGTTCACACTCACATAGGCATAAAGGAACTAGATGCAATGCTTCTGGGGGACCTACGGAGCATCATGGTTGCTCCTGTACTGGATAAATCACAATATGTAAGTCAATTAAAGAATACTATGGATTACTATGGTAACACTGGCATTATTTGCGGTATATAAATACTGTAAGACAAGTATTGCCTATATCCAACTGGTCTTAAGCTTAAATAAGAGGATTGTTTTTTTTTTTAAATACCATTTTATAATGCTATTTAAAATACTCCACTATAAAAATTAAAATATCCGTTTTAAACATTTTATTATATTAACTTACAATGGGGGTCATTCCGAGTTGATCGCTAGCTGCATTCGTTCACAGCGCAGCGATCATGCAAAGAAACGGCAGTTCTGCGCATGCGTATGCGGCGCGATGCGCACGCGCGAAGTAACGAGTACAACGACCGATGTAGTTTTACACAGGGTCTAGCGATGCATTTCAGGAGCACTGGCTGCCGCAGAGTGATTGACATGAAGTGGGCGTTTCTGGGTGGCAACTGACCGTTTTCAGGGAGTGCTCGGAAAAACGCAGGCATGGCTGGGTGAACGCTGGGCGGGTGTGTGATGTCAAATCCGGAACTGAATAGTCTGAAGTGATCGCAAGCGCTGAGTAGGTTTTGAGCTACTCTGAAACTGCACAAAATAAATTTGCAGGCGCTCTGCGATACAACCGTTCGCACTTCTGCTAAGCTAAAATACACTCCCAGTGGTCAGCGGCATAGCGTTTGCATGGCTGCTAAAAACTGCTAGCGAGTGATCAACTTGGAATGACCCCCAATACACTTAAAGTGCAATCTCTCCTACAGAGTATACTGTAACCCATACTATCAGCCAAACGTAATAGCCTACGGGTTCCGGAGGTGTGGGAAGTTTGTGCGAGTCTGCCCGTTTTTTTTTTAAAGCAGCAATTGTTTATCTGGTATTATCAACCTGGTTTTGCCTTCTAAATAATTGTAGCTCTTTAAACCAAAAATAAAATCAAACTAATAGAATAACTTCCTTTCTAAAGTAATATAACAGCGACCATTATATTTTGTATTTGTTAGCCCATAGTAAGATATTAGTGACAAATACAAGCATACTATTCAGCTGTTGATCTAACAGAGTCGACAGTTTGACTGCTGACATTTTCGTAAAAAAATAATAATACCTGCACCCAGTGAGGGCAGCCGGTCATTTGATCGCTGTGCTCCTGCCGTTACCCCCGGTGAAGTAAAGTGATGCTGTGAAGCAACATGACACTTTATAGCACTGGGGATCACAGCGGAGCAGAGTCTCAGATAACCGGCTGCCTTTCTGGATCACCGATCACTGGACACTGGACCTGGCTGCAGGTAATTGTAAGCTGAAAGCACGAGGGGGGGGGGGGGGGGGGTTTAATGCATGGTACAATTCCAGGATATTGACAATTGCGGTAAGCAGATTCACAGGGACAGCGCTTTCTCTCGTGCACATGGCACTCGAGGATCGGCAGAGCAGCAGGTGATCAAATGCTCCCCCAACGTCACTATTGCGGGACTGTCCTGCTGGTATCGGAACAGCTGGGAAGTATGCCGTATGAAAAGGTTTAGTTAATGAGGAATAGCTAACTATAGACAATTAAAGCTTCAGTAGTACCAGCAGACATTTTTTACTCTGTGCATGCATCTAAATCGCACTGTGCATGGGTCCAGAGAGTGTGCACACAGAATCAGAGTTGCGATTCAGGCACATGGGGGGTTGAACGGCCTTAGAAATGTTTTGAAAATGTATTGGGTGTTCTTGACCTCATCTCCCATCACACTTGCTCCTACTTCGCTCAACAAATGAACGCTGACTCTCCTAACAACTGAAAACGTCCTCCTATTCCCATCTCTTAGATTATGCCTGTGCTGTTCCTTACCTCTGGAATTCTCTCCCTCTCCCTATCAGACACTACATCACTACATTAAAGCTTTGCAGCTCTCATCTTAACCCAATGCTCCATGCTCTTGCTCACCATGTCTCCTCTCTGTGTCCCCCCGTCTGTCTGCTCTTACCATCATCTCCTCCCCACTGCCAACAATAGCACCAAACCTTTGGGTTCAGCCACCCCACTGCTTATTTGAGTATTATGACTACTACGGAAGCAATGTTTATCAACCTTGTCCATATCCTGCACTGTCCTGAACTATACTACACTTATTTTCTTGCTTTGTTCATACAGTTTCTGTTTATGCATGTTGTAAGGGCGCTGTTGACCCCTTGTGGGCCATATAAAAAAAGGATAATAATAATATGCATTTATAATGGAAAAATCATCATTATCATAATATTTGTTAAACAAATAACGTTTACGTTTTCATTATTCAAAAACAAATATATAACATTTCACAATGACCATAACATCCTGTCTGTAATTTCTCTGTAGGTTGGATGTAAGATTGCCGTCGTAATGTTTATTTATTTTTTGGCTACAAATTATTACTGGATTCTGGTGGAAGGACTCTACCTGCACAGCTTGATATTCGTAGCATTCTTTTCAGACACTAGATACTTATGGGGTTTCACACTCATAGGTTGGGGTAAGTTACTTCTCTTATTAAGTACAGTATATGGTGTACACTGAGACTCACATCATGTTACTGGGTTATATTCTGAGAGTATTGTACCGAGGCAACAATGAGTGTGGCTACATCTGTATGTGTTGCTTTTGCTTTTGATTTTCAAGGATTAATATTATATGATTGACTGCATTTTTGGGCTGATTGTAAATATTGGTTTAACTTTTTAGCCCTTTGGATTTTGAAGACTATTCAGAAATTTACATTTTGCATACGAGTCAGTTATATTGCCAAGCTTTTATTTACTTATGCAGTATATACATATGCATTTAGAGTAGTGCATGTTCTTGTCTCAATAGAGCTTTATAGCATCACATTTTTTTTGTGTTGATAGAGAAAATATAACTTCCAAACAGATATGCCTAATTGTCTTAAATGTTCTAAGGGCAAAGATAAATATCAGTTTTCAATCAATTATTATCTTCCAATAGCATAGTTCCAAACAGCCAAAATACTGTATATCTGCACACAAGGCCTGATTGAGAAATGGATACTATTTCGACGTCCAATGCTACCGAGCGATTATTGTCAAACTGCAAACTGCCGCGATCACATTATGCATATGTCAAGGTGCCCACTGCAATCCCACTCGCAATAAGATTTAGTCATAAAGAGTGATTGCCAGAAAGGAACCGTTGGGGGGAGTTAACTGGGAGTGGCAACAAAAATGCTGGCATGTCATTGCCATGTTTGGGGCATATATCTGCCATCAACTGCGAGCACTTATGTACAAAAACATGGCACCTGCGTCACCACTGCCATGTCCATTGTGCGTATCCATAGTGCTTCCCGATGTTCCATGTCCTTGCTTATGTTTTGTGAATGAGATGTGATAGCTCCGGTGGTTGTCTCTTTTAATTTCTGGATGGCTGCTTCACTTGCAGATATTAGCAGTTGCGATGCGGAGAATATCGTAATTTCAATTGCATTAGCGTCCATCTTTAAAAGGTGTTATGTTGTAGCGTGCATGCCGTACATCAAAGTGTAAAGACAACTTGGATTTAGCAAATGTTGTCCTACTAGTAAACTAAAAGGTCTATATATGAAGCCTGAGAGCACGTGGAGACTGCTGTTTCTGCATTGTTTAATCAGTTTGAGATATCAGGTCTGTTATACAAATTCCTACTGCAGGATATATCAGAGATCTGATCTGGTGATGTAATACGCTGTAGCCTATAGAGTACAGTTTTGCTGGGTGGAGATCTCCCCGGTAGCCTCCACTATGTACTATACATGAGCAGTACTCAAGCTGGCTCAGAGCCTGGAAGTAAATGGACAGCGAAAGTGATACATAAACTACACACTATGCTTGAATGGAGCACAGACACAGTTTCTCTGTCATTTATCATTCGGGGGACCCTCCTGCCTAAAGCATGCACATAGGGCCTAATTCAGATGTGGACAGAGCTGCAGCTAATTCTTAAAAGTAAGATGACCTGGTCCCAGGAAATAGTATCCCCCCTTTCCCCATCTCGACAGCCCTGGAGAGAGTGTGTGTCTGGGTACTGCTGGGATGGAGTGTTGGTAGTGAATGTGAGCAAAGAAGGGGAGTTAGGGATTAACCAACAAATATCTCACCTTTTGGCTCCTAGTCGTACTTTACACCCCTGGCACAAGCCATAAGGCTACTGATAAATTAAACATTATAGATGGATATAACCAGTATTTTGCAGGGTCATTATTTCCATTATGTGTTGAATAGATTGATGGCGATAACTGTTTTATGTCTAAAGCGGGTGGTCTTCAGGTTGACGACTGTCGGGATCCCGGCGCAAAGTATACCAGCGCCGGCATACCGACAGTTTATCTCCCTCGTGGGAGTCCACGACCCCCCTGGAGGGAGAATACATAGCGTGGCGCATGTAGCGCGCCACCATGCCCACAGCGTGGCAAGCACAGCGACCATGCAAGGGGCTCATTTGTGCTCGCCACGCTGTCGGTATGCCGGCGGTTGGGCTTCCGGCGCCTGTATGCTGTTCGCCGGGAGCCCGGCCACCGACATACCACACCACACCCATCTAAAGCACCTTGGTTTGATATGAACAAATTGTTGACAGTGCATGAAGGTGAATACACACTTGCCGAGAAAATGAGCGTCGTCGCTCATTTTCACCATTCCTGAGCGACATCGCTCACTTTCTTGGCAAGTGTGCATGCTGCAGCCGAACAGCACTGTGTGGCCCTACGGGTCGTTAATGACCCTCGCTGTCGGCCATGAAGGCAGCTCAATTTGGACTGTCGTCCAAGAGCTGCCTGCATGGTCCGGCCGCTGCGTGATGTCACTGAGCGATTTGAAAGGCATATTGCTCAGTGTAAACCAACATAAAATAGCAGCGATTAAGTGTGTAAACTATCAGTCATAGATGGATTGAATGACAAAATTTTACAACATTTATTAAAATACTCCAATAAAAACTAGTAAACCATTTTCACCGACAAAATTATTTGAGTAATAGTGTCCGTTCCTGCAGCGAAACGCGTTAGGTATTATTGCCTATCACCGACCACTTGCTGATACATGAGTGCCCGGACCATACTGGACCATCACAATTTCTTGGCGAATGGATTTCATCTCAGGCTAATTTGAGCCCTATTCCGCAAAGAATCAGCTCCGCAATCTGGTGAGGACATATGAACAACATTTAACCCTTAACTAAAGGACTTTCCAAAGGGACTTCTTCCTCCAGCGGCGCAAGAGCGGTAAAGTTATCATTGGGACTGTGCCATCAGTTTCTCAAATAACTTCCATATCACCATTGGTCCAGTTATTACTAACAGGAACGGACACTATTACTCAAATAATTTTGTCGGTGAAAATGGTTTACTAGTTTTTATTGGAGTATTTTAATAAATGTTGTAAAATTTTGTCATTCAATCCATCTATGACTGATAGTTTACACACTTAAGCGCTGCTATTTTATGTTAGTTTATGTTTTGGTGTTTACAGGATTGACTAATCCTGTGTGTTTAGCAGCAGCATTAGAATAGTGACCCTTTCTGCGCCCGAGTACCTGTTTTGGTAAAAATCTTTATATTGCTCAGTGTGTATGCCCAGCCGCTGACCACACCGGCCTGGGAGGGGAAACACTAGGCGATGTCACTCATAGAGCAAATCCCTTAGTGTGTACCTACCTTAAGGTCACTCTGCAATTTTATTTTATTCTCTAGGTCAGTATCTATTTCTGATATTAAATTAATATTGTGTAAACAAAAGAAAATCAACAAAATGCAGCGGAATAGACAGAATGCACTTTTGTATTATTATAATTTATAACTGATTTTACAAAACAAACATCTTGAACTGCATTATGCACCTAGAATTCCCCTACTACATCACTCACACAATGGGGGTCATTCAGACCTGATTGCACGCTAGTTTTTTTTTTGCTGTGCTGTGATCAGGTCACAACTGCGCATGCGTATGCACCACAATGCGCAGGTGCGTCGCACGGGTACAAAGCGGATCATTGCTGTGCGATGGGTTTAACGAAGAATCCATTCGCACAGCTGATCACAAGGAGATTGACAGGAAGAAGGCGTTTGTGGGTGTCAACTGACCGTTTTCTGGGAGTGTTTGGAAAAACGCAGGCGTGTCCAAGCGTTTGCAGGGCGGGTGTCTGACGTCAATTCTGGGCCCGGACAGGCTGAAGTGATAGCAGTGGCTGAGTAAGTCCTGGGCAACTCAGAAACTGCACAAAACTTTTTTGAAGCGCTCATCTGCACATGCGTTCGCACACTTGCAAAGCAAAAATGCACTCCCCTATAGGCGGCAACTATTTGTTCACAGCAGTGCAAGAAACCCCTAGCGAGCGATCAGGTCTGAATTAGGCCCAATGTCCAGTGTCTATATACTGTACCTCTAATACTCAACGCGTGTTTCATGTGTGTCCACCAATGCATGCATGTGTATTTTTACATGCTACAGTATATAAAGTTCCACTGGAGTTAATCAGTGTTATAGAAATTAATGAATACCTACAGTAACAGAAGAATGATTTACTGTGACCACTATTACTACTACTACTACTCAGGGTCGGCTCCAGGCATGTTCGACTCGAGTGCCCGTGCAGCGCGCCACCCTTAAAGGGCGCCGCGCGCTGGCGCCGCCATGTTGGAGACTGGAGCTGGCCCTGTCCTATGCTAAAGTGATCTGTGTGCGCTGTGTGGCGCCGGCGTCTGATGTCAGACACCGGCGCCGCACAGCGTGCACAGATCGCTTACACAGGCACCGGCACAGCAGATATTCTGGGGGCATATGTGGCACTGTGGGGGCATTAATGTATCTGGCACGGTGGGGGACATTAATGTATCTGGCACTGTGTGGGGCATTAATGTATCTGGCACTGTGGGGGCATTAATGTATCTGGCACTGTGGGGGCATTAATGTATCTGGCACTGTGGGGGCATTAATGTATCTGGCACTGTGTGGGGCATTAATGTATCTGGTAATGTGGGGACATTAATGTATCTGGCACTGTGGGGGCATTAATGTATCTGGCACTGTGGGGGCATTAATGTATCTGGCACTGTGGGGGCATTAATGTATCTGGCACTGTGTGGGGCATTAATGTATCTGGCACTGTGGGGGCATTAATGTATCTGGCACTGTGTGGGGCATTAATGTATCTGGTAATGTGGGGACATTAATGTATCTGGCACTGTGGGGGCATTAATGTATCTGGCACTGTGGGGGCATTAATGTATCTGGCACTGTGGGGGCATTAATGTATCTGGCACTGTGTGGGGCATTAATGTATCTGGCACTGTGGGGGCATTAATGTATCTGGCACTGTGTGGGGCATTAATGTATCTGGTAATGTGGGGACATTAATGTATCTGGCACTGTGTGGGGCATTAATGTATCTGGCACTGTGGGGGCATTAATGTATCTGGCACTGTGGGGGCATTAATGTATCTGGCACTGTGTGGGGCATTAATGTATCTGGCACTGTGTGGGGCATTAATGTATCTGGCACTGTGGGGGCATTAATGTATCTGGCACTGTGGGGGGCATTAATGTCTCTGGCACTGTGGGGTCATTAATGTATCTGGCACTGTGGGGACATTAATGTATCTGGCACTATGGGGACATTAATGTATCTGGCACTGTGGGGGCATATCTGGTACTGTAGGGGCATTAATGTATCTGGCACTGTGGGGGCATATCTGGTGCTATGGGGGCATTAATGTATCTGGCACTGTGGGGACATTAATTTATCTGGCACTGTGGGGGCATATCTGGTACTGTGGGGGCATTAATGTATCTGGCACTGTGGGGGCATATATGGTACTGTGGGGGCATTAATGTATCTGGCACTGTGGGGGGCATTAATGTGTTAAAAAGATTACAACAAAGTAACCTCAATCCATGAAAGTATAAATACTGTATTAAAATTGCACCAATTTGTTGACAATAAACAATTGCTATCAACACACAGAGGACCTTATATACTTTAGTGTTAAGAGTAAATCCTGTTAGAATGCAATTATGAGTTTTTTTGTTCACAAAGCCATATTGCTTTGTAGGGGGTATGACTACAGGTTTAGGGGGAGCTGTAACCCTTCTGAAATGCACTAGTGGAGAAGTTGCCTATAGCATCCAAACAGCTACTACTGTAGCTTTCGTTTATATAGCATATTCAATAAAATGAGAGCTAGAAATGGGTCGGATGTTAAGGGCAACTTCGCCACCTGCCTGCTTTAGAATTTTTGGTACATCTCCCACCTTGTACTTATAAGGGTGGTGTATCCTAATTCAGCTTTGACACGTGCCCAGTAAGTGTGTTCTACAGCACATGCAAAGCAGGATCTCTTTCTCCTGCTGAGAAAGAAAGAAAGAAAGAAAGAAAGAAAGAAAGAAAGAAAGAAAGAAAGAAAGAAAGAAAGAAAGAAAGAAAGAACGCCATAAGTTCACCTCTATTCCTTGCATCGCAGCAGGCACTATTTGGCTGGAATTGCTCTTAATTCCAAAGGACGCCCACATCGGTTTCTTTCAGCGCTGAGATCAGATCAATCAATAAAACATAATGAGGTCAAAGACTTTCATATTGTTCTCCACTTCTCTCCCCTGTCTGCACTGTGTTGCATGTAAAGAATGGTGGTGAGTACGTGGAGAGATGGACAAATTGGATTTATCCATTCTCTATCCATGGCAGCTAGCCAGGACACGTTGACCCCAATCTATTGCTCTTGTCGTCTGATCCACAGCCACAGAAAATGCAAAGGCAGAATTGTGCTTCGTTCTGAGCCTTGTTATTGGCATCCTTGCATACTGTAAGTCCTGACAAAGACAACTTGCGCCTCCTATACAGTATATTGGGTGTGGGAAATACAGTCCAAACCTTGAGATGAGCTAAATTGTAGCAATCTACAGTAGTTCCTCAAGAGGTTTCATTTCCCAATGAAGGTTTTCAGGATTTGGCTTTAGTTCTAATCTAAACGCAAATTATGTCCTTTCTGGAGCAGGTTCCCCCAAATGAGTAGTCAGCACCAGTGGTGGTTTCAGAGGTAGGGCTTCAGCACAGTCCAAAATTCAAATAGAGGAGCCACACCAACTGCCAGGGAGTCCTGGCCGGTGATGTTTGGCAGTTGGTGGCTCCCCTATTTTGAATTTTTTATTGTGTTGCAGCCACATCTCTGGAGCCGCCACTGGTCAGTATCACGTCTTCTAAGTAAATTGTTTATTGAAGATCAGCGGTATTACATCAAAATAAATGTGTCTTGATCTTCTGGTACCCCATGTGATAAGCTGCATATTGATCATCTGGTACACCATTTGATAAACTGCATTAACTTTGTTACGCGTTTCACGGGACTGCTGCCCACTTCTTCAGGCAGTTTAGGACTATTTTCTTCTGATGATCCTATTGCTAGAATCAGAATAAACATATATTTTTTTATCCTTGCAGCATCTAGCTTGTCCTGTGCTGGGGATTTTTAGCAGAGTACAAAGACCACCAATTGTGTGGACCTAAATCCCCAAACTGCATAATAAAATGAAACTACACACGTTGACTGTTCCGTCGGTGTTCAGTACATGGAGGCTTAGGGCAGTACAGGATCATATCAGCATAGCAGTACATGATCATATCACAGTATAATTTAGTGACCGTGATAATCCCACACCCCCTTCTGGATGCTAGTCACCATCAGAAGCAAAGTCTCTGTGCCCTGAACACATACTGTAATTAAAGGCTGATCACAGGTGCTGTTTAATTAATTAGCCTAGCTCCTGGCTGCCAACTGATTGAGGCAACACCTGGATTGGACCCTTCAGTCCTGATGCTTTTGCTCTGCTAAACCTGAGATATCTGGATATTCCATATTAACTTCATGTGGAATTATGCTGTCCCTGCCACAATGCGGCCATATCAAGCAAACTTTAAGAAACATCTGCATTTTTCCGTATTTTCAAGTGATTCTGAGTCAGAAGAATTTTTAGGGGGGATTTCTGAGGCATCAGGCCCTTAGAGCGATTGGGGATATAGCTGCATTTACAGCATAACCTGCATTTTTACACATGTAGTGCACCATTATGCCATTATATGGTTACACCTATGTTTGCGCTGCCAAAATTTCAGCCAATTATAAGTCAGGCCTAAAATATTTTGCCATGCAACTAACATAACTTGTAGCAGG